>NW_026607413.1:0-64745 GCF_029890125.1 Rhinichthys klamathensis goyatoka
AAAACAACAACAGAACCTGAACAGAGGATCACGGGGAACGGGAGACATTAGACAACGATCCGACAAGGACTGCAAACAAGAGGAGACTTAAAGGCACACCGCGGAACTTTTGGCCACTAGTGGCGCTCGACCTGTAACTTTCACGTCTAGCGTCCCTAGAGGCCACAAGCTCCGCAGCACTGTCGCAAAAGTCAACAAACAGTCAACCGGTAAGCCCATAGACAGTGGGTCAGCCTCCCGTGTCTTTAGATTGTGTGCAGTGTTTGAGGCGGGCAGCCTTGCCGCGCTCGATTCCCTTACACTGCACACGTCTGCGGCGCATTACGGCTGCGACACGGCTACCGGAGCTGATCGCGGCCATTCTAGTCAATGCGTGTGTTTACACCGGCCGCGAAGCGGCGCGTTTCAGAAGCTTCCCAGAAGTGAGTTGGCACTGTGTGAAGGACGGAATAAAACCGTGTCGCAGCCGTAATGCGCCGCAGACGTGTGCAGTGTAAATGAGGGGTTATAGCAGTCTGCTGAGAGAGAGCGAGCGGGGCGAGCCCCGTGGGGCTTAGTGCTAACATGTCTGTGAGTGAATGTGGGCGCGGGACGGTGGGCACATTTCTACTGCACTAAAAACACCGTCGGCCTGAGCTGACTGTAACTTATGTGTGTTGGTTTCGTTTTACAGAAACCGTGGGACATGTTGTGTGTAGTGTTTGTGGGCACTGAGTCGTGGGCACGTTCACTACATTTAATGTACATTTGACATGAGTCGACTATTTGTGCGAGCCCTGCACTGTGGCGGGCTGTGTTTGTGTGTAGAAATGAACAATGGGCTGTGGGCATTTTATTACACTCATAACACCATCGGCTGTGGCCGGAATACCAGAAAATACTACACTACTTATATGATTTATCTGGGTCACCTTGGAAACGGCATTTGTGTGCAGGCAAGCGTCAGCATCGGTCGGGCACCCCTCCTCCTCCTGTAGCTCACGCCAGCGAGCGAACGCTGGACCAATGGTGATCCTCGTCCTGGCTTTACATTTGTCACTATGCTTTTTCTTTTTTTTTTAGTGTCCTCTGACAAAACCTTTGCCTTCTTCCTTGTATCTGTTGGTTCGGCCATGACGAAAACATACAGACGGCAATCAAACGCGAGTTGAGCACTCACGTCAGAATCTGAGGAAGTTGTGGGTGGTGGGGGAAGTGACGTATGCCGTAAAGCGGTTGAATTTTGTAGTTCTTTTTGTGCTCGGGTTCCTACCCGAAACCCGAAGTTACATAGTGCTAGGAAAAGCGATACAGACACCTTCAGGCTACGGCAGACGTGTCATTCAACCTATTGTAAGTCGATGTACCATCTCAATGGGTTTTGGTAATATATTATAAAGGTTGAAAAGTTCCACAGTGTGCCTTTAAGAAGGGAACAAATCATGAGGGGACAGGTGGGAGAACTCAAACAATAATCAGGTAACGGGAGGGGGAGGGATCAGACAATGACAAGAGCACATGGCCCAAAATAACAAAACACCCATGTGCAACACAAGACAGGACAGGCATGTGACAAAAACTCGACGGAGCAGACCCATGGCTAGCAATTCTACACTGGCGAAACACGCCCACAGAGGGATTCGAAAGCAGTCCTGCACACCCATTCATGTCACGCAGACTTCGGTTGGGACTTCCCATGACAAACAGTTTGCTTTCCCCCAAGGTGGTCGAAGGAGTTTCAGAGAAACCGTGGTGGAAACGGCGCATGGCGAAATTCCATTACGACACGAGAGCCAAAGACCTCCCAGAGCTTAATGTCAGCGAACACATCAGAATGAAACCACTGGCTGGAGACCGCACGGGACGGTGGCGGAGAGGCCAGTGTCTGGGAAAAGTAAATCCGCGGTCTTATGTGGTGGATGTGGATGGCACATTATACAGGCGCAATCGTGTGGATTTGCAAAGGGCTGAGCGCTCCGCTCAGTTTAATCACCAAGAAGCAGGGATGAAGGAGAGCAGTCAGGGCTCGGTGGCCAGTGACGGTGAAACAGCAATCAGAGTAGACACATCGGACAGCACAGAATGTGTGCCAGAGCAAGTTCAAGAACGGAGTGACTAGTGATTAACAGGCCTGCCCAGCGTGAAACCCTGATCATTACGCGCAGCGGCCGTCAGTCACGTCCACCACAGAGACTTGACTTGTAAGTGTCCCTTAGTGTCGTAGACAGATTAACGCACCAGTAATGCAGTTCAGTTTTGGTAATGCACAGCATAAGTTTGGCTAGTAAACAATTATGTTCAGGGTTGTTAGTTAATGGAGGGGGTTCTTAGTGAAGTGTGGCAACGCTGTAAAGAAAGGGAGATGTTACGGTGAAATGCCATATATGGTATGTATCCTGTTGTGACGTGGTTGGTCCCGGTTCGCGGGCAGTTGATGATGGAGTATGGAAAATAAAGACGCATATTGACACAGCTCTTGGTTGTCTATTGCATATTACACAAACATTAGTGTGCAGCTTTTTAATGGGGCAATAAGATATGATAGGTACGACAGAACAAAATAGGCTTTTAATAACCTCAGTGCGCAAAACCATGATAATATGAAACGCTTCAAAACAGAGCGGCACAAAGCGCGTTTGCGTCACAGTGCGCAGCGCTGCACAATTGCACATTTAAGGTGTTTTGGGTCTATACATATTCTTACTTTGTCTGTATGACTACCATGTTGCAGATCCATGGTTTAGGCTCCGTGACATTTGTGATGTGTCCGTCTCTCGTGTACTTATCCAGCTGTTCTTTTACTCTGGCTTTCAAGGCCACTGGCACGTTCCGTGGCGCGCATTGCACAGGTGACATGCTGCTGTCGAGCACAAAGAGGACCTCTCCTGGGACTGACTCGAATGGGTCATTAAACACGTCCTTGAAATTGTCAATTAACTGTTGCTTTGTGAAAGGCATGTCGGAGTACGCAATTAGTCTATGAAGCTCTTCTGGGATGGTAAATTTCATGAGTATTAGCCAATCACATGTGTCACCCGAGAGTAATGGCTCTTGATCGGCTTCGACCACTTCAAAAAATAGCTTGTGTTTGGTGCTCTTTACGGTGCATTCTGTATGAAATCGCCCTAGGGAAAGCATTGTGGCACCAGAATACAATTTCAGTCTTGTTGTGCTCGGCTGCAGGGGGATTTCTGGATCCAGTTTCTCTTTGATTATACGGCTCATTACGTTACAAGTTGCTCCCGTGTCTAGCTGACAGGCCTGCTTTCTTTTATTAAGCGTCAGGTTAACAAACCATCTTGGACCTGGGGACTTTACTGTGTCAATGCATTCCTCAGCAGTGAAAAGTCGACCCTCGCTGTAGGGCCCTTGCTCATCCTGACCATCATCCATCATTACATTCACTCTGTCGGACCTGTCGGCTCTCTGACTGGCTTTACACACCTTAGCGAAATGATTCAATACACCACATGATCGACAAGTCTTTCCATATGCAGGGCACTAATTTCTGCCTTTCTTGTGACCACCCCCATAATACTTGCAATTCACAGTTCTGAGCATTTGCTCATTATTCACTTCACCATCCCTGCGTTTCAGCCTTTGTGCTTGTGCAATATTCACAGTGTCAGTGACTGTGTTGTCGATAGATTTTACCCGTTGTTCCGTCGCTTCTGCCAGTCGGCATAGTCAAGTCTATTTCGAATCATTTCATCTTTGATCTCCCTGTATTCACAGGTTGATGCTCGTTCCCGCGGCCTCGTGAGGAAGCTGTCTATAGGCTCGTCTACCTCCTGCTTGCAACAACCGAACATATACCTTTCGTAGATCACATTTTTCGCAGGCTTGAAGTAGTCTCCCAACGCATCAAGTATGACTTTTGGATCCTTCGGTTGTTCCTCACTCTACACAATATTATGACTGTAGATATGCCGACATTCATTACCCATTAATCGCTGCAGCGCTGCCGCTCTCGGTGGCTAGTTCATAGTCCTTGAATTCCGCTCTGAAATTGTCCCAATTTTTGGATATGTCCCCTGACATCCGCATGCCCTCAGAGGCAGGAATGCTGTTTAAAGCCATGTTCAGGATCTAGTGTTCACTTCTGACACCATGTTTGTGTAATATGCAATAGACAACCAAGAGCTGTGTCAATGTGCGTCTTTATTTTCCATACTCCATCATGAACTGCCCGCGAACCGGGACCAACCACGTCACAACAGGATACATACCATATATGGCATTTCACCGTAACAAATACATTTAAAATATGCATCATTTAATTGTATTATTTGCAGTACTAATAGTAATTTGTTTTTATTAACATGTTTAGATTTTATAAAATTACTGTGCAGATTTTTTCAAGAATTACTTTTTGCTGCTGATTTATACACTCACTAAGTTTAATAAAGAAAATGGTCATAGCTATTGAATACATTTATTTTATATTTAAAGGTGTTATCTTAAACTGCAATATAATAATTTACAAAGGATAAAATTCAGCACAATTATTTAATGAATGAAGCACACAAAAAAATGTATGACAAAGCCCTAAAACAGACAATTAATCGGCATTATCGTCAAAGCCCTAAAACAGACAATTAATTGTCAGCCAAATTTCATAATCATACTTTTTGTACGTTTGGATAGATGCTGAAACGTACAATATGGATGCAAACGTACAATATTACACTTTTACAGCTAAAAAACTAAATATTTTTTTATCTTTTATATTAAAGAATGGCTTCATTGACACTTCAGTTCAAAAAGCGGGCATTCCAGGGTTCTCAGGATGCTTAGAACACATCAATGTTATCTGGCAACGAATTCAATCAGCTAAAAAGGAGAGGAAGGAGCTCCATGTGACATTCCTGGATTTGGCTAATGCATATGGTTCAGTGCCACATGAGCTTATTTGGGCAGCATTTGATTTTTTTCAGAGTACCAATGTCAATAACAAATTTAGTGAAAGCCTATTTTGGAGATTTGCAATTTAGTTTCTCATTTCCAGAATTCAGCACTACATGGCAATGCTTAGAGGTTGGAATAATGGCAGGATGCACCATTTCTCCACTGGCTTTTACCATGGCAATGGAAGTAATCATTAGGGCATCGAGATGGGTAGTAGGAGGAGAGCGCTTGGCTTCTGGGATGCGACTACCACCAATCAGAGCATACATGGATGACATGACAACCATGACTACAACAGTAGCCTGCACTAATCGGTTATTGGGTAAGTTAACCGATAATATTGAATGGGCACGAATGCAATTTAAGCCCTCTAAATCAAGGAGCATCTCGATAGTTAAAGGAAAGGTAGTAGATAAAACATTCTTCATTAATGGTGAGGCAATACCAACAGTTTCTGAGAAGCCAGTGAAGAGTCTTGGGAGATGGTACGATGGGGATCTAAAGGACACAGTTCAAGTGGGAGAAGTTAGACGACAAGCAGTGGAAGGGTTGAAGAGCATAAAAAGCTGTGCTCTACCAGGCAAACTAAAACTCTGGTGCTTTCAGTTTGGTCTATTGCCGAGGTTGCTGTGGCCACTGACCGTGTACGAGGTTTCTTTGACAACAGTGGATAAGCTGGAAGCGTTGATAAGTTCATACATTAGGAAATGGTTGGGAGTTCCACGCTGCCTCAGCAGAGTGGGACTTTATAGTAAAGGAATATTGCAGCTGCCAGTCTCTGCTTTAACCGAGGAGTTTAAGTGCGCCAAGGTCAGACTGGAAATGACCTTAGTAGAGTCACGCGACAAATGTGTAAGGGAGGCAGCCCCTGTGTTTAAAAACTGGTAGAAAGTGGTCAGCAAAGAAATCTGTTGTAGAGGCAAAGGCTGACCTTCAAATTGGGGATATCGTGGGACAGGTACAGCATGGAAGAGGGGGTTTTGGGCTCAGTTTAGCTCCTCCTAAATGGCACAAGGCAGGCCCAGCTCAAAGGAGGAAGCTGGTAGTCAACGAGGTGCGAAAGCAGGAGGAGAAGATGAGGTGTATAAAGGACATTTCCCAGGCCAAGCAGGGAGAGTGGATGAGATGGGAGAGTGTGGAACAACGCAAGATGGGCTGGCAAGACCTTTGGTCAATGGAAGAGAGTAGGATCAGTTTCCTTATTAGGTCAACATATGAGGTTCTCCCATCACCGCAGAACCTAAACCTCTGGGTAGGAGAGGATCCCTCTTGTCCTTTGTGTTCATCACCTGCCACATTAAGGCACATTTTGACAGGATGTAAGGTGGCTCTTAGCCAAGGTCGGTTTACTTGGTGCCATGACCAAGTACTGCGATGTTTGGCTTTAGCATTGGAAGGCAATTGTAACATGGCCAATAAGTTGCCACCTGTTCTAGCAAAACATTACACACAGAAGACAATATTCCTCCGCCCAGGCGAGCAACCACCAAGAAAAGGTGTTAAACCCAATTCTCGCCCAGGACAACTGGAACCTGCCTAGGGACTGGAAAATGCTGGCTGATCTTGATCAACGGCTTATTTTTCCACCTGAGATTGCCACCACTGACCTCCGACCAGATATTGTTTTGTGGTCTGGATCAGCACGCATTGTTCAACTGATACAGTGCCATGGGAGGATGCGGTAGATGAGGCATATGAGAGGAAGAAACTGCGGTATGCTCATCTGGCCACTGAAGCAGAACAGCGAGGATGGAGAGTCCAGGTTTATCCAGTGGAAGCGGGTTGTCGAGGATTTGTGGCACACTCTAAAACCCGGTTCCTCAGAGACGTCGGATTCAGTGGCCAAGAGTTGCGTCGCACAGTAAAGAACTTATCTGAAGCAGCAGAGAGGAGCAGCAACTGGCTGTGGTTGAGACGGAAAGATTCTAGCTGGCTGTGTGCAGGCCGCCACGCTTCGAAAAACTCGAAGGTCTGTTGGTTTATTTGTATAGTTTGCATACTATACAAAACTATTTGTATAGTTTGCATAGTAATTACAGTTATTACGTTCCTGTGTATATTGCGTGAAGGAGGGTTGGTGTTTGGGCAGATATTGTGTTTTGCTGTAGGTGGTATGCCATACGGAACCGTTGCCACTGAACCTACTTTAACGAAGACAGTGGGGCTCGACAGCCTTAGTCAAACGGGTTGGCGCGTATGGTTGGGTTGCGAATTGTGGTTAGGTCACATGTGAACTATGAGGAAGGAGCAACCTCAGCAGTAGGACGGATGTAAAGGTCAGTAAGCTGGGCTGAGTTGAGTGGGGGACGGAGGGGGATGACTCTGGGATGCCAAAGTCACTGTCGAGCCCTCTTGAGGTGTCGTGGGCTAGTCGACGAAACACTGAGGACGGAAGGTGCCCACTTGAAGACCCTAGAGATGTCCCCTACTCGGTTCAATCCAGACGGTTGTCGTGCTGGTCCACTGGGGAGACCACTGTAGTTGCAGCCGTTGTGTGTGCTGACGCGCCAAGTACACTGCAGCCGTTAACGCCGGACAGAAGGAGATTCACATCACCATATGGAAGGAAGCGTAAATGGATGGAGAAGCATAGGTTACTGTAAAGCTTAGTTTGTGCTTATCTTGGCGAAAGCCGAGTACAAATTAGCATGAAGTTTTAACATCTACTCTCGTGTAATGGAAATCATTATCATAAAGATATTTGTATAATATATTTACCATTTTATAGTCAATTGTTTAGATCCCTAAACTTTAACCCAAACCTAAACATAACCATTTTATAGAGAATATAAAAAGAATACAATGTAAAGGACAGAAATGTGTAGGAAAATGACCATTTTAGTAACAATGTAGAATTAAAATGATATTTTGAGCAGCTAATCCCACTTCTACCTCTAAACCAATGTCATTTCTTAAAAATATATACAGTTTAAAAGGAAAACATAACAGACAGTGTAATCACAATGATTTATTTATTGCGAAAATATTAAAAGCGGTACCCAAAGTAGTCAAAATTATGATTTGTAATCGTAGTCCTCTCTGGGGGTTACATAATAGTTTTGAATGAGGTAAAGAGCAGAAAATTATAAACAGACAGTGTAATCACAATGATTTATTTATTGCGAAAATATTAAAAGCGGTACCCAAAGTAGTCAAAATGATGATTTGTAATCGTAGTCCTCTCTGGGGGATACATAATAGTTTTGAATGAGGTAAAGAGCAGAAAATTATAAACCGCTGAAATTGTTTTCCTGATTTACTCCGTGAATGTGAACATTTCTCAATTAAACGCACATTAACCCAAACGCAACATGTCGTAATCTGTGACACAGCAGGCAAGATTCAATCAAGGGGATTCTGAAGTCTGCCTGGGGGCCGCCATTGGTTAGCAAGCCATCCCTTGCTGTTAGCATTCCATTGACTCCCATTCATTTTGGTGTCACTTTGACAGCGAATAACTTTACATCTGAGGCGTCCAAAGACTCCATTTGTCTATTGTTTATTTCTAAAGAAACACGACAATGTATAAAAGGCTCCATTACCTTGTGTCTTACGTTATGGCCCCGTAGAAGCAGTTTTTGTAAAAATAGGCTTACGATTGCGTCACAACCACGCGACTGTCTGTCGCACAGTAGAGAAATTACCATATAGACAGGAGGAGAAGCTCGCAGGCAATCGGGGGTACGTGGAGGCATAAAGTCAAGGAAGAAGCCCATAGAGAGTCATACAGTTGCTCCTGCTGCTCATGGACATCTAATACTCACGCTCTCCGACTCTGCAAGATTCGGAAGGGAATGATTCAGATTCCTCTTGGCACCACTACTAGAAGACTTACAGCTGTCAGACAGGTTGCTCACGTCACATCTACGTCATCAAGCTCAGTTTGAGCCTGCGCGCTCAGCCATCAGGAAGTGAGTGCTTCTAATTGACTTCACTTTTCTCTGTTGAAGTCTATGGGGTCGCTGTGTCCATTTCTTTTACTGTCTATGGATTCAATCAGCGTTTGAGATAACCAGTGTTTGGAATAACGCCGTTTAAAAGAACGGCATTAGGTAACGACGTTATTTTTTCAGTAACGGGGAAATCTAACTAATTACTTTTTCCGTCGTTACAACGCCGTTAACGTTACTGGACGTTAAATGCGGTGCGTTACTATGCGTTGATTCATGGGCGTCAGTTTGGTTTGAAATGTGTGGGGGACAGAGACGCATTCAGAAGTGCACTTTCAGAAGTGCTGGGTACAACCAGGGCCGTCCATAAGGGGGGGAACGTTTTCTGGGGCCCAGCCTCTAGGGGGGGCCCATGCAGTCCAGCAATAATTATGTTCATCCTAAATATAAGCAAAGGTTACCATATTTTATTTTTAACCAAAATAGCACCATTTATTGTTGAAAGTGAGAAAAAAAATCCATTTTATTTAATGTTGCTTGAGTAAAATGTAGCCTGTGTCATAATGAAACACCCCTCTCCTGAAAATGGTCTGAGTAGGCTATTTTGTTGTACGTAAGTCAAAACGCCAGTGCTTCGCGAGTTCGCGCCAGTTCGCGGTCAGCAGCACAAGTGAGTGACACGATGGAGTGCGCGAATTGACACGGTAAGACCATAGACAGTAAAAGAAAAAGTAAGACCTATTGCTCACCATCTCCCCAGTGTGATTGAAGCAATCGATTGCCTAAAATCGTCCTGTAAATTATCTAATGAGGCCTTATCAGATGCGCGAGGACTGAGAGAATATTTCATGTCATTTACAGCAGTTGTCATGTGCACTGTCCGGCTAAAACTACTACAACATATCGAAGATAGGATGGAATTTGCTTCTACAGAGTGGCAGCCTTATGGTGTGTTCACACCGAACGCGAATAGAGCGTCAAATACGCGTCTATCGCGTCTAGTTAGACGCTTGAACAGTCGCTCGAGTTAAAAAATTTTCAACTTGCGCGGAAGACGTTCACGGCAAACGCGTCGCCCAATTCGCGTCATTCGCAACGCCCGGCGCGAATGATGCGTCTATTCGCGTCTTTGCATTGACTTTGTATGTAATCTACTCGCGCAAATAATTAAATACGCGTTCGGTGTGAACACACCATTAGATATTGGACAGGTCGTGGGAATGGGGTTGTTTCATGACAATTTTCTTTCTTTTTTTTCATTGGTTGTTGCGTTAAATCATACCCAGATACAATAGTGCTATTTTCTGATTGGCTTTTGTGTAGCTTGACTAACAACACAGAGGAGACGCGCTTGATTCCTGCCGGGTGAGAGCCAAAGTGAGAGCGTCGCGGCCAGAGACATTTTGGGCGCTGCGGCAAATTCTATTATAAATCGTTTTTCCGCGTGAGAAATACAATATGTGGCGGGAGTGCGTGACAAAATACCGAAATGAGTGACTGTCATGCTCAATGCGTGACACCTGAGAGCCCTGTGTGTGTGTGTGAGTTGGTTTATGTGATTTATGAGGACACAAATTTGTATAATGACATGTGTATTACACTGGTATTACAACTTATGGGTGGTTTATGAGGACATTTCAAAAGTCCTCATAAATCAAATGGCTTAAAAAACATAAAAAACAATGTTTTATTAAAAAATTTAAAATGCTGCATGTCTCCTGTGATGGGTAGGTTTAGGGATAGGGGCAGTGTAGGGGGATAGAATATATAGTTTTTACGGTATAAAAACCATTACGCCTATGGAGAGTCCTCATAATGCTGTTGCACCAACATGTGTGTGTGTGTGTGTGTGTGTGTGTGTGTGTGTGTGTGTGTGTGTGTGTGTGTGTGTGTGTGTGTGTGTGTGTGTGTGTGTGTGTGTGTGTGTGTGTGTGTGTGTGTGTAACTATAGACCCCATCACTGAGTAAGTCTCTCTCAGTTAAATGTATGTGTTAATGTTGGAGAGAGAGAGAGCACACGCATGATATGAGTAGCCTATTGCAGATTTGGGGAGGGCCCATTCACTGGACCTTTTCAGGAGCCCAGTCATTTCTGTGGGCGGGCCTGGGTACAACGACGCAATATACGTAAATATACGGTTAGTAAAAAATATACTAATGTCATAGAACGGATACCTAATACAAATAAATAAAACATATCCAGTTAACTAGCAGAGCATTCATTTAGTTCGCTATTAAATAAGAGATCTAGCGCTTAAATCTGTTGTTTTTGAGATCCAGCTGAGCGCTCGTGCTGCTGCAATCAGTGTCATGGATACAGTTGTTCTCTTGTGGCTCGCGGCGCGCGCAGTCTTCACTCGGACGCGCGCGTCAATCTATTGCCGTTGCGGAGACTATTCATTCCGGTGAAATCACAAAATAAAATGCACACAAAATATAGATACAGCTATATCTAGGAGCTAAAGTTCAATCTTTAAAAGCACTCCATCTTGTTAAACTGTTTACTTTTTTAATGAAGATAAAGAACTACAGCAGCCTATGTCTTCCAGACTATTTATCTCAGGTTGTTAGAGTTTGTTTGATTTATTTAATTTGCTACAGTTACTGCAAACACACTTTTTATTATTTAACTGTTTACTTTTGAAGAAAATACATGAAGTACAGAATGTCAACCAGACCAGTTGTCTGACATTGGGAGTTTGATTTATTTAATTAAGAATTTGTAGTTTAAAAGTTTACTTTTGTTGTGAACAAAACACTTGGAAGTACAGGTTGTTAAATTGACCAGTTGTCTCAGGTTGAGAGAGTTTGATTTAAATCGCTAGAGTTAAATGCACTTTATATGGTGTAACTGTTTACTTTTCTTACAAAGATAATACTTGAGGTGCAGGATAAACCTCTTGCTGTCTGTCGACGTGCAATAAATATAGAAAGTTACGTACAAACACCTGTCTGTTCTACTCATTTCAACTGACTTGTGAAAACTGCTAAAAAAAATCCAAATTCTTTGACATATAGCAACTTTTTTTTTAACAGTAACGCAAATAGTTACTTTCCTTGGTAACGAGTTACTTTTATTATAGAGTAATTCAGTTACTAACTCAGTTACTTTTTGGAACAAGTAGTGAGTAACTATAACTAATTACTTTTTTAAAGTAACGTTCCCAACACTGGAGATAACTGCCGTAAAACATGTTGTAAAGCTTCTTGAGCCAGCAGTTTTTGAATTCATAATGAGTGCATGATTAGAGATAGTGAATTTGGATTTTGAATTTGGATTCATTCCTTGCAATCGTACAAAATCTAAAGATTTGGATTACAGCAAACTAATAAAATTGCTGACTTTTGTGAATTTATGTTGTGTTTTTGGTGTAGGTTATGGATCTATTGGCAGTCACAGCACAGGACTATAGAAAATGCCTTTTGTGTCCCACTGCAATTAATATATATATATATATATATATATATTAATGAAAATATGAAAATATGAAATGAAATGAAATGAAATGAAATAATAATGGGCTTAACTAACATATGGCTAAGTACTACACGCTACCAATCCCGTATGTGGAAACACTGGTATAATTGTCTTCTGGTACAACAATGATTTTATTTGATTATTTTGTTTTGTTTTGTTTGTTTTTACGTGTAGGTATGTATGTTTGTATGTGCGTTTATGGTGTATTCATGTATTGTTGTGGATAAGATTTGGACCTTGAGTCTGTAGTAAAAGTTTTGATTGATTTGATATATATATATATATATATATATCACATGATAGATATGTCACATCCACCAGCTGGAGTGCCCTTGAACTCCACCAGAGGGCACTCCTCACTAGTCCCTTGCCATTCCATCACAAACTACATTTTCCATAAATCTTTGCCTGGACAAGTTGTGAGATTACATCCACCAGTGTGCCATTAACTTGTTTATGTCCGTGTTTATAAGGTCTGTGCTTCAGGTGCTGTTGTTGTTCCTGTGTGTTCTCACTTGATGCGCTCATGCCTTCTCTGTGTAGATTATTTTCCTGATTTCCTTATGTTGATTGCGCTCTTGTTCTTGGATTGGATTACCGGTATATGTGTTTATTAGGGGTGTAATTGTACACAAACAAAACGGTTCGGTACGTACCTCGATATTGAAGTCACGGTTCGGTACAGGTTCGGTACAGCAGGGTTGAGAAAACGAAACAAAATTGCTTCTTTTTTTCTTCTTTTTTTTTAAATTAAACTTTGTTTTTTTTTAACAAATGTGTTTAAGTATTTTATATTATAATTCATTTTTTTTAGGATAAAAAAAATATATGTCTTATGCTTTACTAATGCTCTAAACTATATGGGGAGCCCTTAGTTACAATTAACAACAGAGCTCAAATTAGTAAATTCAGTTGCTATTTATATATTTATTATATCATCCTCCTTTTCTGCGCTTTTTACTGGTAGCAAACAGTGTTGCATAACCGCGCTCCCC
Source organism: Rhinichthys klamathensis goyatoka (assembly GCF_029890125.1). Lineage (NCBI taxonomy): Eukaryota > Metazoa > Chordata > Actinopteri > Cypriniformes > Leuciscidae > Rhinichthys > Rhinichthys klamathensis. The sequence continues at coordinate 13,251 of NW_026607413.1, forward strand.
CTTCTGGATTGGAGTGTGGATCGCCTGTGACTGAATGTATTCGTCGTGCAACTGCATGCACCAAACCGCGGCGTCCGTACTATACGGTTTGGGACGAATACATGTACCGTTACACACCCCTATAGTGTTTGTTTTTTATAATAAACTTGTGCTTGCATTTGGATTCTCACTCCGTCTCATGCCTGCTCACACGTAACAGATAATGGTTAAACGATTACAGAAATGTTATTCATTTTAAGATTTTAAAGTGTAGTCTTGTGTTATCATTTCATATTGAGTATATATGAAATATTTGCAACTGAAAACATTATGTCATTGATATGACAATTGAATACAATACAATCAAAACATTAATGCAACAAACTGTAATATTCATAAGAATTTGTACACAATTGTACGTCTGTAAAGCTGCCAATATGTAAATAATTTAAGTTTCAGAAGCGTTAATACGTAAATATTGTACGTTTCAGGGTTTTGCCATGTAGTGGAGAGACGCGTGGTTTCAGTGCGCCGACTTAAATTTCACAATTATTTTACATAACACTACATTTGGGACTGGTTCACTTTCTTTGTGCTACTTTTGGATTTGGTTACCCGTTCCTAATGAGCAAAGGTGTGTTTGCTGGCGGTAAATACAAAACTCAAACCGGTGCCTCACCCTGGGCAAGAAAGCGGCAAGATGTCGGACAACGCTTCAAACCCACTAACAACGGACACACTGGTAAGTGAACTTGACAAATTAAGTAGAAACATTACTGGTGAACTCACCGCGCTGCTGAATTCGTCTTTGGAGTCCATTCACTCGTCCATTGCTTCTATTGGGTCTACCTTGATGACTCAAGCGACTACCATCACTGATATGGAGACTAGTCTCTCCGACCACAGCGCCAGGATAACCCATCTGGAACAGTAGATCTCTACACTTCAATCGAAGTTGGTTTTGGAGGAGAATATCGCTAGTGTGGAAGATCTCGTTTCACAGTCCAAATGGCAGAATATTCGCGTGGTCGGTCTTCCGAAGGATATCAAGGGAATGGACGCCTGATAGTTTGTGACAGAACTGATTTCCGAAGTTGTTGGCGACGTCCTTCCCGCCCCACCAGAGCTTGATCGAGCACATCGGAGCCTGATACCCAAACCCCACTAAGGTCAAAATCTGATATAGTGAGATTTCACCACTACATTGAGAAGGAGGCTGTGCTCAAATGGGTTAGATCATCGAAAGAAATTTCATTCAAGGGACACAGTCAAATTCTACAAGGACTTCTGTGCTTCAGTGGCTAAAAGGAGAGCTTCGTTCAATAACGTCAAGGGCCTGTTGTATAAAGGGCGTCGTTTTGGCATGATCTACCTGGCCAGACTTTGTGTGTCATACAACTGTACGCAGTACTATTTGGACTCTCCTGAGGCTGCAGAACAATTTTACCATCAAAACTTTCCCGCCTTTGATGATAAGGAGAGACCCTTTTTTTATTAATTATGTCAGTACCACTATCGTCAAATACGATTGACAAATAGCATACAGTTTGGATTGGCGGTATGGTTCTGTTCTGGGCGAGAACTCCCTGCGCATCCAGTCAGCCTAGCATGGATAAGAGCAGCAATAACCCCCCTTAGGGTAAACAGAACAGAACCAACATGAATGAATGCAGATATCAACAATTCAAGATTTTAAAGTACAACATAATTCGAGAATTTATTCTGATTCAAGGGGAATCAGAAGGCCATACTGACTGGCGACAGGAGGAGCTGGGGAGGGAGGAGGGTAACTCGCTCCTGAGAAATGCGATAGCTGCTGATAATACTGAAGGAGCTCATACATGTATACAGTGATAGGCGTCGTATTTGATGGACCAGCTGAGAGTCAGCTGATGTGAGCTTGACTAACGTGACCTGCCAGAACTGACGCTACGCTGAATTTTTTTCTCTTTCTCTCTCCCCCTCTCTCTCCCTTTTTTATTTCCCATGAGTATCTGTTCTAGAAGCTTAATGTGTAGGGTTTTTTTCCTTCTTCACTGATTAATATGTATGATTTCATTTTTTCAATTTATTTTTATTATTATAATTTTCTGTTATAAAAAAAAATTAAGTTGACAGACTGTTTGCCTGACTCTCCTCTTTCTTGTCTTAAGGTCCTTGCTCACTGAGCCTGAAATTCTCGTCTGAAATTTTTGTACGTAAAAAAATAAGTACAACCTCACGTTGTGTCAATCACATTTACACACTGCCTCCGAAACTTTCGTCTATCATAAAAAAATTTGGATCGGGTTCGATCTTCTGTGTTTTAAGCATTTTGAGAGGGGTTTTGACAATTTAGAGCCATCGAATGACAAATACAAAAAAACACATACAAAAATTTCAGACTTAGTGTGCAAGGACCTTTAGGCTTATAAGTAGACTTGTAGTAATAAATAGCTTCGTATTGTGTACTTGTTTTGCGCACTTGCTGATCCTGCGTATTATTTATTAGGAGTGATTTTGTCTTATTGGTTTTAAATACTTTAAGTTTGTTGGAATCAACATCATAACTAATCGGTTGTGATAACGTTTTTCTGGCCACTCGCCATGTCTAGATGGACGAGTATCAGAAGGGATCTTCTTTTGTTACTTTGTTAAATATTTGTGTTTTTGTTCTCTTTGTTCTGGGTATGTTCATGGGTTGTGTTTGATGGAGGATCCGTGTGTGGAAAACAGAATCGAAAACCAAATAAGACACATGTTCACCTGCTTGAGGTTAAAAAAATATATATAAAGGTTTTTTTATTTTTTCCCCAATTGAGATAATTATTTTTCCCTGTGCTGTTTTATGGATAAGCCCCTGTTAATTCTAAGGAGGGGGAGGGGTTGGACACAACATTAGAATCATTACATAGAATGCACATGGGTTCCAGAGTTTTCTCTCACGTAAAAACATTGTCTTCTAATAATATATTTCTCCAGGAGACACACCTGCGTACAGATGATCACACTAGATTGTGTAAACACTGGGTTGTTCAGTTTTAATAGCAAATCCTGAGGTACTGCAATTTTGATGCAAAAAAGAGTGTTTTTTCTAGCAAATTAAAGTAATTTCAGATCCTGAGGGACGCTTTGTAATAGTCAGTGGTGTTATTTTTTTAAACTCCAGTAGTTTTAATAAACATATATATCCCAAATTAGGACAACCCGACTTTTATGTCCATGCTTTTCTCAAAAAATCCCAAATCTTGACACTTATAACCTTTTTTTTGGAGGAGACAACTGTGTTATCAATAATAATCTTGATAAATCTGTGACTACAGTAAATCATTATCTTCTTCCGCTATGTCCAGGTCTCTAATTTCACTGACAAATCAAATAGGCTGTTTAGATTCCTGGTGCTTTTCCCATCCTTCTTAAAAAGTATTTTCTCTAGCGTGCACCATATTTACTCTCGTATTGATTACTTCTTCCTTGACAAAGCCCTACTTTCTTCAGTTATTTCCTCAGATTACTCTCCCATTGTTGTTTCCGATCATGCCGCGCATATGTTAGATATCTCCTTTTTGCCCGCTTTTAAGAGCCAACCTCAGTGGAAATTTGATGTGGGGCTTCTCTCCAGAACTGACTTCTGTGAATTTTGTTCCTAAAACATTGACTTTTTTTATTGAGACTAACAAAACCGAAACAGTTTCTGTTTCTATTTTATGGGAGACATTTAAAGCGTTCGTTCATGGTAGAATAATTTCCTTTAGTGCCCACTTAGTTAAGATTAGAAAATCTTGGCAGCAAGAGCTTATCCGTTCAATTTTAGAGGTGGATAATCAGTATTCCAGCGATCCCAAACCCGTTCTTAATTTGAAACGTTTGAAATTGCAAACTGAATTTGATTTGCTTTCAACAATAAAAGCAGACTATTTACTCAAAAGAACTAAAGCCACCTACTTTGGACATGGGGTCAGAGCTGACCATCTTCTTGCATCCCAGCTTAAACACCAGTCTGCATCCCCCTGTTTTACACAGGTTTATGATAACTATTCTAATAAGCTCATTAGTGACCCACAAAAAAATCTGTATTTTCCTCCTTTAACTCAAGGTTGTATACCTTTCAACCTCCTTCTTATGCACTTAATTGAGTCTCTTACATATATATCTACTATCAATACATTAGCAGTGGAGACATTAGATAAACCTCTCAGGTTAGATGAAATCACCACTTGCATTGGTCATACTTGCATCCAGATGACTAGTATGCTCAGGACCCAGTAGGCTGCCCTAATGAAATTATGCACTTGCTTGACACCTTTGGCTATTTTTCAGGGTATAAATTAAATTTGACAAAAAGTGAATGTTTCCCCATAAATGATGTGGTTACAATTTCTAAAATAGCCCCACCCTTTAATTTTTCTCCTGTAGGGTTTCGATTTGTAGGTGTAAACATTTTGCACTCTTTCGGCTCTCTCTTTAAAGTGCCCCTATTATGGATTTTTGAAAATTACCTTTCATGCACTGTGTAATGTAGCTGTATGTGAATGTAAATAGTCTGCAAAGTTGTAAAGCTGAAAGTGCATCATAATAAAGTTAATCTCAAAAGAAAGAGTCGAATCTGAACCTCTCAAACGAGTCAAAAAAGGGGAACTCCAAGGCACTCTCAATTGAAAAAGTTTGCAATCATTTTTGCAATCATTGTGCTAATGTAAGACAAACAAAAAATTTTCATGATGTTGGTACCCAAAGGGAATTCACCATTAACCATTTCATAAATTGTCAAACTACCTTTGTCATTTATAGATTGTAGATTGGAATGTCCTATGTGTAAAGTCTTTTATGTTGGAAGAACTAAGCGGCATTTACTGGATAGACTGGCTGAACATAAATACGCAATCCGCACAGGTAACACCAACTATCCCATGGCAAGACACTATATGGAACATCCCAATAGTGACCAATCCACTTTACAGGTTTCTGGGATTGACCACATTCCTTTATCCTTAAGAAAAGGTAATAGGCAAAGACAGCTGAATCAACGGGAAGCTTTCTGGATATATCGCCTGCAGGCTACTAAATATCCAGGCTTAAATGAGGAACTTGACCTCAGTGTATGTCTGTGAGGTTCTGTTGTCTTATGGTGGTTTAAAATTTATATACTATGCTTGTATTTTAAATTTTATGTGTCGCCGTGTTGGTGTGTATTGAATTGTTTAGTTAAGAAGTGGAAATGATGACATCTGCTCTCCCTTTTGTGTACTAACAATTGTAATCTGAGCACCCTAGTTGACAGATGGAGACTTCTGATTGGTGGACTGTTAGTTCATAAGAAACTCTGTTTGTGTGAGATCAGTTTGACTCCCAGAAGAAGGCATGTAGCCGAAACGCGTTGGAGTTTTTTAGATGGTTAATTTGACCAAGCCATAAGAATAAAGGCTTTTTAACTTTTTCAATTGAGAGTGCCTTGGAGTTTCCCTTTTTTGATTTTTGGTATTTAGTTTCCCATCCAAAGAGCACCTCTATCTTAATCAAACTTTGGAGTCCAGGAAGCGCTCCTCTACCCCTCCAGTTCTCTCTCAAACGAGTCGTTTGGAGAATAGTTTTGCGAAGTTCACACGTCACGACTTACTGCCTTTGCATTATACCCGCCTACATTCTGCGTGGACAGGACATCTTGCTGTAGCTCGATCGTGTGGATGTCATGACGTCAAGACGCTGTGGAAGTAAATTCGGTTGATTTCCACTTCCAAAGGATGAGGCTGTGAAAAATCAGTGGTTAAAATTCATCTTTAAGAATAACAGTTGCAACATCTTATAATGAGATGTAACTACTGAGATGTAATAACTGAGTAGTGCATTACTGAGAAACGTCCTGCTCAAGTCGTCCTTGCGATGGAGGTTCGGGTTGAATAATTAGTTATTCCGATGTTTTATTATCGGACTTGCACTCAGAGTGATATGGTAAAACTGACGTCACCGTTCGTTACTGTCTCTAGTTTACGGTGCACAATCACTGAGCTGACGTTCAGTTATGGCAATGGTCGTTTTTCTTTTCGACACACACTGTACGCGGTAGACCAATCACAACAGACTGAGCTGTCTGGCCAATCAGAGCAGAGTATCTCACGGAAAGGAGGAATTTAGAGAGATTGATTTATCCATGGAGTCGTTTGAGAATCATTGAAAAGTAAAATTGGGAAGTGTTTTAAAAGATAGGATGACAACAGAAATAAAGTGAATAAATAATGTGTATTTACAATTTCTTCAAGGAACTTAAAACAACAATACAACTAGATGCCTTAGGCTGTTAAAAGCATAGAGTCCATTGGTTCCATACTATAAAACAGTCCTTAAAGGGATAGTTCACCCAAAAATGAAAATTAAGTCATTAATTACTCACCCTCATGTTGTTCCAACCCCTTAAGACCTTCGTTCATCTTCGGAACACAAATGAGGATATTTTTGATTAAACTTGAGAGCTGGATCACTGCTACATAGGCTTCTTAAGGGATAGAAACTTGACGGCCCAGAAAGTCATTGAAGAAAATGTTTAAATAGTCCAAGTGACTACAGTGGCTCAACAATAAGTTTATCAAGCGACGAGAATACAAAAAGTATTCTCGTCGCTTGATAAACTTATAGTCAAAAATATCAAAAATATCTTCATTTGTGTTCCGAAGATGGACGAAGGTCTTACGGGGTTGGTACAGCATGGGGGTGAGTAATTAATGACTTAATTTTCATTTTTGGGTAAACTATCCCTTTAAGAGTCATCGTGCGCTGTAAGTCACAATGTGTAAGGGTCCACCGGAGTATACACAATCCAAATGTAGTGATAATCCAATGAAAAGTGATGAGGTTTGCTGGAATGGTAAGTCCTTAAAAGAAACTCCTCGATCCAGCTTTGGTTGTCTTGACAGAGACCTTGTTTGTTTGCCATGCTGCTTCCTTTATGCTGGCTATTTCCTGTTTCCTGTCATGTGATCAGTCACATGACAGGCAGACCCACTATGGATTAAAGACATACACACATTAAAACAGATAAGAGGAATAAAATGGACTAAAATGACTAAGACAACATGTACACCTATTAAAACTCTAATATACATATAATAATCATAATATATAGAGTGGTTAAAACATGTGTCATGTGTGACAGTGTCACATAGTCCAGTCCCCGTCCATGATGTTTCTCCTGGGTCTTTAGATGGAAGTGCTGTATCGACTGCTGGACCAGGTTGTTATGGACGATGACTTGACACTTGCCGTTTTCATCCCCCTTCTGGATCCGCCAATACAGCAAGCCCAGGTGTTTCCGCACTTCGATCCTGTCGGTCGGTGGAGTGGAGGAAGAGATGGAAAGGCCCTGGAGAGTGTCATCACCCTGTGCGCTGGCGAGTTGCTCTCTGGAGAAGGGAAGGATGGAGATTATGGGGTCCAAGTCTGGCCCAGCTGGTATTGTGGCACAGAATTCTCCATCTTTTGCTCTATTGATGGGTCCTGAGGTGGTTGAGGCGGTGGGATTGTTGGCCAGAGGAAAGCCAGGGGTTGACATGGGAGAAACCAGGCTGGTCGTCGCAGTGGGAGAGAAGATAGTGGCTTCTGGATCCTTCCTTTGCTTCCTTTTGGTAGTATTTTGTCTTTTAACGTGTCAATGGTTCAGCTCTGTTTCACATGGAAGATGACATTCTGGCATACGAGGAGGTAGAGGTAGAGGTCGGAATGATGAAGCAGACAGAGCGAAAGATGACAGAGCGCTTGCACATGCTAAAACTGAAAGTGGAGGAGATTTATACGCTCCAGGTTTATATGGTGTGGAAATCAATGTGTCTTTTTCAAAGCTGAAGCTAGGCATGTGCCGGTATCAAATTTTCATGCAGCGATTAATTGATTGAGCTTTTATCACGGTATACGGTATTATCACAATATTTTAATTGCACAAGAGAAACGGATGGATTGGGGGTATCTAAAAAAAAAACTTGCATCACAGTGTGTAATTGTGATTGTCAAAACATTTGGAAACTAAACTAAACTAAGTTTTATTAAGTTTAGTGACAACATGTTACAATGTTTACATGGTACAATTTCTGGTAGGCTATACTGTTTGTATTATTGCTTAACCCTCTGGGGTCCAAGGTGTTTTTCGGGTCCTTGAGGTGTTTTGACATACTCTGACATTTGTGCTTTTTTCAGTTGCTTATAAACAAATTACTGGCAAAGGTGTAATTACACTCTATTTAGCACACACAGGGCTACCATAATGTGTTATCAACATGTATGTACATGTTTGTATTTTTGAGAGAATATTGTTTATGCGTGGTTATTGAAAAAACTAAAACTTAAAGTTTCTGAAATAAGGCCACAAAACCCATACTGAATATGTGTCCACAAGACTTTTGACTAATGGATGTTGTCGCCTAGAGTTTTTTCTTCAAAATGATCTGAAAATCATCCTGCCTTATCATTCACATAAAACAATAGATTGGTTTAAATTTAAAAATGACACTTTTTGTTTGGAAAGGCAATATGCGCAGGGGTGTGACCTGCTGAGATTCACACCTGAGAAGACAATGGGCCCGCATAATGAGCGCATAATGGGGCTGCATACTAATGACCCTTTCATTCAGGTGTGTCACTGAGCCACAAGAATGCAATGACAATATATATATATATATCTATATATATATCTCTATATATATATATATGCCTATATAATACAAAATTGGTTCACAGTTCCAATTATTTATTTATTTTTCAAATTGTGCTTGCAAATTGTATAATATCAAATGTAAACATTTCTAGTAATTGTGCAGTTAATTCTCATACTGTTTTTACAGAAAGTTTGGGAATATATCCCAAATGTGTCACTAATAAAACACAATACAAATAATTTAAAGAGGAGGCTTATATTGAGCTTTTAAGATTTACCTAAGATTTATTTATATGTAGCCTACATATATTTTTGCTATTTTAATAAAAAGGTTACAATTACAACAACAATTAAAATTTTAACTATATTTCAAATGTAATCTTTCTTTGTATATACTAAAGTATACATTTTATCATACATATTTCACAGTTGCGGATTAATTAGTTTGAATATAGCCTACAATCGAACAAACACTATAATAACATCTTAGCAAACAAGCTTATTTGATGTGGCAGTATTTTACAGTAAAAACGACATCTTGTGTTTCATATGTAACATATCGTTTTTATGATTAGGACATATAAATGTTAATTTGCAGTTTAATACGTTGCTTATACAAAAATATTTTATTTCAACATATTTCAGTCGATTTTTACTCATCTCAGTATTGGAATATAGTTAGGTAAAAGCTGTTCACACACAAAAATGCGAACAGTCTTTTTGTTTACAGACACTATTTCATATCGCGATTAGAACAAAGCACTTGAAAATAAAGAGGTACCTATTCCTCAGCTGGATCCGTTGCTCCTCCAAATGAAACTACCTGCTCTTCTGAGGTAATTTTTTTCCAGGATTATTATTAAGATAGTATTATTCCTCACAGCGTCGTAAATCTGAGTCTCTTTCGGTGGGTTATCCAGCTGATGTGTGGGCGTGGATCGCCTCAGAGCATTTGTGTTTTAATAGAGCGCGCGCTCCGTGGGCGTGGTCAAATTGACTTTAATGAGCTGAGACGAGAACGACTATCATCTCTCTCTTTTCGTACAGATTACATAAAATGAGGACCGCCGACCCCAGAGGGTTAAAGGTAAGGTATGGGATTTGCAAAACGGCAGATTTTGAAAATACACAACTCAAAAGGTCCTACCTTCTTTCCTCCAATGCTGGCCATGACTCCACCCATTCGAAGAACATGGACGCGCAATCATTCTCCAAACGGAAGTGTCACCGGGTGAGACAAATTGGAACCTTAAAACCGGGATTTGTTGCACGGGGAAGCGACTTCCGGTGTAACACCGGGCAGGTTCCGGTGACATGTCATGGCCACCGGCGTTGATGAGCGCCAGCTGTGGACACTAATCAGGCCGATATCGGTGAGCACATGCGGGAAGAGGCATATATAAGAAGAAGTTTGAAGACATAGTGGGTGGGTTCTTGGTGCTTGTGTTTTTACGTTGGGTTCCCCTTGGTGTTCTTGTCAGTGGACAGCAGAAAGCAGCAACCGCAGCGAATACAAGTGTGGGGATGTTTACACGTTGAAGTGAGTGACTGGCATATGGAACAGAGAGAACAGAGTGATTAAGGGCAGCGCTGAAAATCCATGCTGTTATCAAGGAGAGAAGTTAAGGTCACTTTTCATCAACGTACTAAAGGGTGATGTTGTGAAGATTTACCAAGAACATTCTGAATACTGACTTGCGCTGCCTGGCAGTGTGTGTTGTTTCTCTCGTTGTGAGCCTCAGTAGACCAAGGAAGGAACTGGGCTTTATAGGATCGCTCTTGAAACCTGATACCCCCGTGTGAAAAGCCATCTGTGGATTGTCTGACCCTGCAAAGATGGAGTGAAGCCCTGTTGTTCACGAGAGGTGATGTGGCATTGCAGTGTCTGAAGTGAGCACGTGTAAAGAGTTATAGTATTGATGCATGCACAAGTGTGGGAGACCCAATCATTACCATCACTCTATAATCGTTGTTCGGGGAAGCCTAACCAGTGGGACATCAAGAATTTAATCTGATCTGTCGATTGTAATGTTGTGTCCAGGTTCCCAACCACCTGATGCTACATTGGAGAAAGGAGAAGCTCGCCCTGGTGTGCTGGTGAGAAGAGCCGTAATTGAGTTTATGGGATATTACTTTGTGATCATTCATTCTAAAAGAACAGGAAAAGCCCGGCCACTTCACATGGTCTGATGATTCTTTTCCTGGTGACTGCCGCGCCCTCACTGTCTGCCCTGAGAGAAGAAAGAGCCAGTTAGTAGCGGTTGGATTTCATACTCACAATTGTGTTCTGTGTGCATAGAGAGTCTGCTGACTCCTGCGTCCGATCTGCTGCCGTTCTACGAGCCGAGAGATCCTGTGAACCATTGCTCTGAAGGAGGGTCTGCTGACTGCTGCGTCCGATCTGCTACTGTTTCAGGAACCGAGAAAGCTTGCTAACCGCTGCCCCGTAATCGGGAGAGGGATTTGTTTGCTACTGTCACCCACCTGTTGTCCTCCGGTGGACGGGAGAGATCTAGTCCTCTGAGGCGGTGTTCCGCCTCCGCCGTCCTGCAAGGAAAGAGAGTGCACGGCTGTGCCAACGTTACGAGCCAAAAAGCCATTCTCTGCGGCTTGCCTTCCGCCGTCATCCGTCACAGACCCTCTTGACCTCCCTCTGGCCAGAGTTCCCCTTGTCGGAGGCCCATGTGGGACACCCTGGAGGAAAGTAAAGTAACCCGGAGTCATTCCGATGCTGTTTTAAGTGCTATTAATTAATAAATAAAAAGAAGAGATTTTATATTACCTGTTGTCCTGTCTGATTGGTGTCTTTGGTGTCGGCTCCTCCGGAGTGTGGTCATTGACCCTTGGCCTTGGGAAACGGTTACAGAAGCAACTTGCACCTACTCTCTCTCTCTGTACTGGGGCGACTTGCACTTACTGTGACTGGGTCACGAGCTTTGAGTATGCACACGAAGGGAATACGCGCGCGAGGGGGGTGTGGTACGACCATTTGATTGACGCACTTACTGTCCAATGATTCTAGGTGGTCTTGGAAATGCTTGGCTGGAGTATTTCGAGTCCTGCCCGTTCCACATATGATTAAATTAATTTTTCATTTCAGTGGCTGTAAGTGGGTTAGGAATAGTGATTTTGAAAAAATGGTCAAAAAAGAAAATTCACATACCCCACACCTTTAACACAATTTTCATGAATTCAATTCTTTGATTTGATTTCAATCTCTATTCAATATTGACTCATTTGGATAAATATTAGGTAGGCTACAGTAGATAGCCTGCATTTTAATTTTTCTAAAAAAAAAATATATCTCACATAATGCTGTAAACATACAGAGAGAAATTAAATATAATGCGGTTTTCATTATAATAACAATTATATAATGACACACAAGTAAAAATATAATAAATAGGCAATATAGTGCACATATTGAGCAAAATATTCCTTTCTAAAGCTATTTTTTCTAGTCAACTAACGTGCTGGTCATTAAATGGCTTTCCTGAGGTAAATGTAACGCTCTGTGACAATTGTTCCCCTGTAGTTTTATTGACCTCTTTCCGTGGTTGAAAAACACTGATTGATCGATATTATGCATGAGGCATAGCCGATACCTTCTGTAAGTTGTACTCTCTTTAAATAAAAAGTAACAGATGATCGGTTTACTTGAACTGAGGCGCTAGGATCTGTCACGTCACATTTACAAGCGCCAAAACGGTAGGGCTATTTATTGTCTGAATTTTGTAATAAAATGGACAGAACCTCCGAGCTGATATTTTTTTCATATCATAATCCTGCTCTGTCTAGTCTGTCGATCTCAGTGTCCTCTTGCTCCGCGATTTTTCTCTGCGTGGATGTGTGGCGTGAGTGTGTGAAAAGTGTCAATTGCGTGAGTCTCAAGCTTAATGCGTAAGAGTTGGCAGCCATGCTTTTAAAAGTGGGATAAATCGTCGGCAGCGTTCCTCCTTCCGCCGTGCTTCTTCTCCATGTGAGGATTGTTTACTTTAGACTAGACTCACTGAGCCGCATGCACACAGTGCTTATACATGTGGGGATTGTTTACATCAGAGTGCGCACGTCCAGTAAAATTTAAATAATGGAGAAATGTATGACTGTTACTGTAACCATTATAATGTAATAATAATAAAAAAATGTATGTCATAATATAATTATAATTTGGTAAATGCATTAACTTCGCTAAATAGCCTAAAAGGGATATTCCCGCCCGCGCCCGCCGAATTTTTGACCATTACCACCCGCTCCCGCAACGTATGTGTTACACTCCCGCCCGCACCCGCAAAACTCGGAGAATTTATTCCCGCACAATAATAGAGATGCACTGACTTTGTGTCTTCTCCCGTCCCGCAGGAAAAAAACGCGTATTTGTATTGCTATTGTTAAAGAGATTCATGGGGTTGTTGGTTTCGTTTCCCTGGCCTGCATGTATTCTGACGCACTGATCAGGAAGATGAATAGTAAATGTCAGACTTGCCTTGCTCAGGTTTTGTGCTGTAAATACCTCGTTTAAGGTTCTTTTCCACATCATTGACATCTCCATCATGTCGTTAGGCTACCTCCCAATCCCGCAGGGGTTTTATTTGTCCGCCCATTCCCGCCCGCAGCAAAGTTCAAACCGCCCGCTCCCGCGAGATTTGCGTTGGGTCCCGCGGGACCCGGCGGGGCTCAATCCCAATGCAGCCCTCTACATCCAATCTCTGTCTTCATTTGTGCCAACAGAATATTTGGCCTTATACTGTGGGGATAGAGGTGTGCTCTGCTGTAAATGATCAGTCGTGAACTACTTCTGTTTAGGAAGACAGCTCATTCCAAGAGTCCGACCGCCAGAAGCCGGCTTTGATGGATAGTTTTCCGTCGACAACTGACAGCAGAGTGTTTTTGCATTGCAAACAAACAGAGTTAACTTGTTATACAAGTAAGCCAAGTGGAGATTGTGGCAGTACAGGAGAATTTGCAAGTCTAGGATAGCTCCTCTACCCAATCAATTATACTGTCCTGCGTACAGGTCCCATCTCAAGGGCTTGTGGTTCTTTTGCCTTTTATTGTAAACAAATTCAATGTTTTGAGCTTACCTTTTCAGAAAAAAATAGGGACGGTTGGATGACAGTGGTTAAATCAAACAATAAGTTTGACAAGTTTATTTCCATTTTCTAAAGTTACACTGCAAAGATTTTATCAAGCATACAGGGCTTTTTTGACTTACAGATACTAAGAATTGTGAAATACTTTGAATCTAAAAAAGTAAAAGGGAAAAAAAAGCCTTAGACCAGCAGTATTCACCAAAATGTTGTCCCAACTAGCCTGGGAAAGATGTCTGATCAAAGAGTTTTAAAGGGAGCAATGGCGTGTCTCTGTTCTATGGAGATATCAACTATTTCACTTAGGGATGTCCCGATCAGGTTTTTTTGCGCTCGAGTCCGAGTCATTTGATTTTGAGTATCTACCGATACTTATATAATACATAAAAAAAGAATAAAGAAGAGAGAAAAAACAGATCCAGGATGTTCCTTATTTTTTATTTAATTCACCTTATTTTAACATTCAACAACACAAACAGACCACTTCTGTGAATTAGCTTGAACAATCAAGTAATAAATAACATAAAATCTTCACTTTTGGACTTTAGTGCAACAGTAAATATAGAAAAAGTCTAATATAAAAACAAATAGCACCTCAACTTAAAATACCCGGCAGGCATGTAAACAAAAAATTAAAATGTTTTAAAAGTGTATAAAAAAACAATGAGAATATATATATATACATTAAGGGTGCAACAGTTCACAAAATTTGCGATTCGATACGATACAGCAAAAAGAAAGAAATGCCAGAGAAATGTCCTATTTTTAAATAAGTTTGAGTTTTCCTACATCTTGAAACTTTCAGGTTTATAAATGGGGGTCATCTTTGAAGGATGAACAAATAATGTTTTGGTAATCACATTAAAAATAACATTTAAATATATATTTATATAATATTTGAGTTTTGAAGTGCAACATTAAATCCATTCATTCATGGCACATGTTTCTCCTGGTTTCCACGTCAGCGCTGTTTGATCTAATAGAGATCTACGGTTAATAACGGAGATATTTGAATGCTTCTCACTAGATCTCGCAGCGATGTTATTACTTCAGTGGCGAATTCAAATGTTTTCTTCACTGGATCTCTTAGCACAGTGTCGCTTGATCTCTCGCTGCACAGATGTTGCTGGTCCGAACTGAAATGGTCCGTCGCACAATATAATGAGTAGCGCAATTTCGTTCCGCCTTCATTACGTTTGACATTTGATGTTGCGCAACGTTGTGGTGGTCGTGCCCTATGGTCGCGCCAGCGCGGATTTTGTCTGCAGGAAAAATGGTCCTAGGAATCGTTTGGTTTGTATGCGTACCGAACCGGAAGCCTTGTACCGAAACGGTTCAATAATTACGAATACATGTACCGTTACACCCCTAATTTACATATATCCGAGTCCTGATCGGGGGGTAACGTCCGATTCCGATCGAGTCTGAAACCACGTGATCGGGCCCGATTTCCGATCGCGTGATCGGATCGGGACATCCCTAATTTCACTGCCATCGTTTTCTGAAAAAGTTGCCAGCCAGCATTAATGATCACTTTTACAAAAACGTCTCGGGTTACGTATGTAACCCTTGTTCCCTGAGAAAGGGAACGAGACACTGCGTCGGTGACAAACACTAGGGGAACGCCCTTCAGCGTAGCGCGTCTGAATTTATGAATGAAACCGAATCCAATCCTATTGGCGAATCCAATCCTATGTGTACAAAGGCACACCGGCACAAGCAAAGTCAGCTCTTTGCTATGAAGCAAGTGCTCCAAGCAAGGTGAGGTGTGGCGAACCGACGCAGTGTCTCGTTCCCTTTCTCAGGGAACAAGGGTTACATACGTAACCCGAGACGTTCCCTTTCGAGGGAACTCGAACTGCGTCGGTGACGACACTAGGGGAACGAGATACCATTATGCCACAACGAACCCCGCTCATCCTAGTGTGAAGCTGTCTTCAGGCACAACTTAGGACGAAAGCACTCGTGCACCGGGTGTAAAGGGAAGGTCCAGACTGTAAAACCTCATGAATGTGTGCGGAGTGGCCCAGCCAGCCGCCTCACATAAGTCATGTATGGAAACCCCTGAAAGGAGGGCTCTAGAGGACGCCATGACCCTGGTGGAGTGAGCCCTCACGGCCATAGGTGAAGGCAAATTGCGCACCTGATAGGCCAGGGAAATAGTCTGAACGATCCAGTTGCTGATGGTCTGCTTAGAGGCGGGAAGCCCCTTCTTGGGAGACCCAAAACACACCAGCAACTGGTCCGACTTCCGCCATGAGGAGGACTTCTGGATGTAATACTGAAGTGCTCTGACAGGGCAGAGCAGATGAAGTCTCTCCTCATCCGCCGTCACATGAGGTGGAGGATGAAATGCCTGCAGAACCAAAGGCCGTGCCACATTAGATGGCACCTTGGGCAAATAGCCGGGCCTGGGGTGCAAGATGGCCTTAATGTCGCCTGGAGCAAACTCCAAGCACCCATTGGAAATAGAGAGCGCCTGGAGATCTCCTACCCTCCTCAGAGAAGTAATGGCTAACAAAAAGACCACCTTAAATGAAAGGTTCTTGGCCTCAGCCAACTCCAATGGTTCGAAGGGGGCCTCGGCCAGTCCTTCGAGAACCACTGCCAGGTCCCAAGAGGGAACCCTGGTGCGAGTCGCAGGTCTCATCCTCCAGGTTCCACGGAGGAAGCGTACGACCAGGTGATGCCTCCCCAGAGGACCATCACTCAGAGGAGCGTGGAAAGCCGCAATGGCAGCCACATAAACCTTGAGTGTGGACGGGGTAAGCCCGGCAGAAAAGCGGTCTTGGAGAAACTCCAGCACTGAAGCCACTGGGCAGTGAACT
Source organism: Rhinichthys klamathensis goyatoka (assembly GCF_029890125.1). Classification (NCBI taxonomy): domain Eukaryota; kingdom Metazoa; phylum Chordata; class Actinopteri; order Cypriniformes; family Leuciscidae; genus Rhinichthys; species Rhinichthys klamathensis. The sequence continues at coordinate 29,762 of NW_026607413.1, forward strand.
GGGTCCAAATCACGCTCTCTGCACCAAATGGAAAAAACATTCCACTTAAGGCCGTATAACTTCCTCGTGGAGGGAGCTCTGGAAGTGAGTATAGTTTTAACCACTTCTGCTGACAGGCCGGCTTCTAGGTACTGTGCCCCCTCAGGGGCCAGACCCACAGTTTCCACAGCTCGGGCCGAGGGTGGAGAACTGAGCCCCCCGCCTGAGACAACAGGTCCCTCCTCAGAGGGATCTGCCATGGCGGGCCAGCCAGAAGCAGGATGATGTCCGAGAACCATACTCGGGCCGGCCAAAACGGGGCTACTAATAGTAGGCTGACTCCGTCCTGACGGACCCTCTCCAGAACTGCTGGGAGCAGAGCGATTGGGGGAAAGGCGTACAGACGCAGCCTCGGCCACGTCTGCACAATGGCATCCAACCCCAGCGGGGCTGGATGTGTGAGGGAGAACCACAGTGGACAGTGTGTCGTCTCTCGAGACGCAAATAGGTCCACTTCCACTGGGCCAAACCTCTCGCATATTAACTCCACCACCTCGGGGTGGAGTCTCCAATCCCCGGGCCTCAGCCCCTGCCTCGACAGTATGTCTGCTCCCTGGTTCTGGTCCCCCGGGACATACATCGCCCTGAGAGACGACAGTCTCCGCTGGGACCACAGGAGGATCTGATGCGCCAGTCTGCACAGAGGGCGCGACCTCAGACCCCCCTGATGATTTAAGTAAGATACCACCGACATGTTGTCGGATCTTACTAGGACATGGCGACCATGGAGGTCTGGCAGAAAGCTCCTCAGAGCCCGGAACACCGCCAACATTTCTAGGCAATTTATGTGCCAAGAGGAATGTTGGTCCTGCCAGAGACCTCTCGTAAAACGGCCGTCCATGACCGCGCCCCAGCCCGTGAGGGAGGCGTCTGTCAAAATAGATATCCGGTGACACGACGCTCCCAGCCTGGGACCCTGGGACAAGAACCAAGGCCTCTTCCAAATTGATAGGGAACGAAGGCATCTGCGCGAAACCCTTATCAAGCGGAATGGACTTCCCCTCGGGGAAAACCCCTTGGCTCTTAACCACCACTGTAGAGCTCTCATGTGTAGCAGGCCAGAAGGTATTACGCTGGACGCCGCTGCCATGAGACCCAACACTCTCTGAAAGTGTTTGACAGTGATGGCTTGGCCTAGCTTTATCCTGGACACTGAAGTCAGGACGGACTCGATCCGAGCAGGAGACAATCGTGCCCGCATCGTGACTGAGTCCCACACCACTCCCAGGAACAGGGTTCTCTGGGCTGGTGCCAACACACTTTTCTTTGTGTTGAGTCTCAGCCCCAGGCTTTGGATGTGGGCGAGGACGACATCTCGATGCCGAATCGCCAGCTCTCGCGACTGCGCCAGTATCAGCCAGTCGTCGATGTAATTGAGCACCCTGATGCCCTCGAGCCTCAGGGGTGCTAGAGCTGCATCCAAACACTTGGTAAAAGTGCGAGGGGAGAGTGCCAGGCCAAATGGAAGAACCCGATATTGGTAAGCTTTGCCCCCGAAAGCAAACCTCAGGAACTTCCTGTGAGATGGAAGAATGGAGATGTGAAAATAAGCGTCTTTTAGATCTATCGTGACAAACCAATCCTCGGATTGGATTTGACTCACGATGATGGGAATGGTAAGCATCTTGAACCTGAATCTCCTCAGAGACCGGTTCAAGTGCCTTAGATCTAAAATTGGACGCAACCCTCCATCCTTCTTGGGAACTATGAAGTACCGGCTGTAGAACCCGGACTCCCTGACTGGTGGGGGAACATGCTCTATGGCCCCTTTTTCCAGCAGCGAGTGAACTTCCTGTTCCAACACTAGACCCTGCTCTGGGTGCACTGAAGTCCAGAACACCCCGTTGAATTTTGGTGGGCGGACCTGGAACTGCAGTCTGTACCCAGTTCTTACAGTGCGCAGGACCCATGGAGAAATGTTCGCGAGGTTTTGCCATGCCTCTGCGAAATTCACCAAAGGAACCAGCCCCTCGGGGCTGGTGTCCAGTGTTTTGTGCAGGATGTTGACGGTGCCCTGAAGCGGAGGACCGGCAGGGAAAAACCGACAACGCCCTACATTGTGCGAACCCGAACACTGACTGCCTGCAAGCCTTTGGGGCAGGCCAACCAGTGTGAGCTCGCTGGGAGCTAGCGATGTCTCTCCGTGGTCACCAGGGCCGACATGGAGCGACCGATGGCACGGGCCGTCTCCTTGGTAACCCGGAGAGACAAGTCTGTGGCTCTGCGAAGTTCAGCGATATCATCCGGGGATGGACCCTCGCCCTGGTCGATATCTTTCAAAAGGTCGGCTTGGTACGCCTGCAATATGGCCATTGTGTGCAGGCTCGCACCAGCTCGACCCGCCGCCATATACGCCCTGCCCACCAAATCAGATGTGGTGCGGCAAGGTTTAGTAGGCAACGCCGGCGACTTCAGGGATGACGCAAGGTCGGGTGAAAGGTAGCTGGCTAATGCTTCCTCAACCCGAGGCATCATCCCGTATCCCTTATCTCTAACCCCCACAACATTACTGTAATTTAACATTGGAGGATTAGACAGGCGTGATGAAAATGGCCTGTTCCAGGATTTACACAACTCATTGTGTAAATCCGGGAAGAAAGGGAGAGACCGGTGTGAAGGTTGCGTGCGGTGCTGCAGGAAGCGTTCGTCAAGCTTGCTTTTCGGACGCGCTTCCTGCCGCTCTTGTGGCCAAGAAATATCCAGCTTGGCCACAGCCCGCGTCAAAACCTCCACCAACTCATTGTAATTAGGTGCCGGCTGAACAGACTGATGCGTGTCAACATGATCCTCATCCCCAACACTCAGTATGTCTAATTGCTCGGAATTAGACAGCTGTAAAGCAGGAACATCCTCCCGATCGGGAGAAGCCGCGGAGCGGGCTCCCGAACTGGGAATGGGGGAATCAGACTCACCAGAAGAGGAGCGAGAATATGCCTCGGCAGTCTCATCCTCGACCAGATCTCTCTGCGATCCCCACGATGAAAGCCGCCGCATTGCCTCGGCAGATGCGGGACCCGAACCGCGGGGAGAACGCATTTGGCCATCTTCCGACACACTTTCTGAACTGATCAGCCATACTGAAGTTTTTCAAAGCAGACAAACGACACCAAATAAGACTCACAAATACACAGAGCGCTTGCTGAATAGCAAAAAGCTGACTTTGCTTGTGCCGGTGTACCTTTGTACACATCCGTGTATGCCGTCACTCGCTACGTCATCACGCAACGCCAATAGGATTGGATTCGGTTTCATTCATAAATTCAGACGCGCTACGCTGAAGGGCGTTCCCCTAGTGTCGTCACCGACGCAGTTCGAGTTCCCTCGAAAGGGAACACTTGAACATGGGTAAGTTTCATAATACAAGCAACATTTGAACAAAACTACGTCTGGATTGAACTCAGAAAGATGATCAAAACATAGACTGAGTAGATCAAGTCCATCAACACCCCTAAAGCTTGCACAAGCATGTTCTTCTTCCTCGGTCAAAATTTCCTTTTCGTAACAGTAAGCAGTTCTGACTTGTATGCTGTTGAATTATTTACGCAGGTCTTCTTCGCTTGTTTTTGGATCTGTAAATCTGTAAAACAGATCTGTTGCTGTAGTCTTTCAGAAGAGTCCTAACAGCATCCCGTATAACAGTGTGTAGATTTGAAAATCTAGCTTTCCCCATTATTGTTGAATCACGGAAGCTACACCAGTTACTTTGCCAAGAGGTCTCTTATTTATTATTTTTATAGATGTGTCAGCATAGGAGAGAAACTCGAGAAGATGTTGTATTCGTGCCAGGTCTATATGTTCCCGGTGTTTTTCCTCCCTCACCCCTCATGCCTCTGTTTCTCCTTCCTCTCACCCCATCATGCCTTTATGTTTTCCTGTCAGTACAGTAAGGATTGAGCTTATATACACCAGTGAGGGACTTAGTTTTTGTATTTATTTTTATTTTTATTTTATTTTTTGTAACAACAGAATAGATATACAATAATAATAATAGTAATAATAATAATAACTTATACACTTATGCTTGAAATGGAGTGGGGAGAAGTAAAACATATTGAACCCCACCCCAGTCTATCAAAGAATTTTTACAAACAAAATAGCTGCTTCCTTCAATAATCTCAAAGAGAGAAAAAAAAAAAAATGTTTAAAAAAAAAATAATATATATATATATATATATAAATATATATATATATATATATATATATATATATATATATATGTGTGTGTGTATAAAATAAATAATAGTAATAATAGTAGCTCATTGAGAAAAGGTATTATAGTTGCACACGTGCAAAACCACACATACATACTATACATATTCATAATATACAATTATTACCTCAGGTAACAATGATTATCAAATACCAACCATGGTAGATGGAATACCACAAGGGTAAATAAACTAATCCAACACTCCACACAACATGAATACAATCAAACCTCATTACCATTGTAAAGGGACCTGACCTTTTGTTTATAAAGACGTTTGAAATTGTGAATGCTTTGACATTGCTTTAATTCCAGCCCCAGATTATTCCACAAAGTAACCCCACATACAGACATAGAAAAACTCCTCCTGGAGGAACCCGCCATTGGGACCACAAAGTTTCGAAATCCTCTCAAACTGTACGACTGCTCTTTATGAGAAAACATATTTTGAATGTTCACAGGTAATAAATAGTGATACGCTTTGAACATGAACTGTGCATTATATAATTTTACAAGATCCTGCATTTTTAATAACTTTGATTTGAGAAAGAGAGGATTTGTGTGCTCAAAATAGGTGGCCTTGTGTATAAATATTACAGCTCTTTTCTGTAGCAAAAATAGTGACTCTATTACATTTTTGTAATTATTACCCCATACCTCTACACAGTAGGTTATATATGGCTGTATTAAAGAACAATACAAGGTATGGAGTGCATTATAATCAAGGATATGTTTAACTCTACTAATTATAGCAAGGCTTTTGGAGACTTTAGTAGTTATATATATATATATATATATATATATATATATATATATATATATATATATATATATATATATATATATATCTTGCCAACAGAATAATCAAGTCTTCTTTCCTTTAAAACCTGCCTACTTACTGTATGTGTAAAGGTGTACTATTTGTAGGTATTTTTAACTAGGCCTATAACAAACATATATCATTTTATTCTTTTTGACAAAATTAACCTAATTTATTAGGTAGCATTATAATGATGTTTAAAATATGAACCAATTTAACACCACATCTTACACTGCTATTTTACAGTACAGCACATTCATGCCAGTGATCTTTTATTTGCTCAGCCAACCAAAACCCAACCAGATCTCAGCCAAATATTTTCTTATTCTGGCAGACCGAACTCAAGCCAGGGCTTAGCCAAACAGATACAATTTGATTTTTGTTTCTTTTGGATAGCCAGACTCCAGCCAGAGCTTAGCCTAGTACTGTTTGACACAAAAGTGTGAAAAAATAACAGTGCCAGAAATAAGCCAGAAGTGCCTAATGTAAGCCAGACGCGGCCCAGACTTTGTTGCTATCTGGGATGTCTGATGTGGGCAAGTCTATCGTTACACCTAAATTTTTTATTTCCTGAACATTTTCAATGTGTACTCCTTCTATCTCAACCCGGTTCTGTGAGTCAGCATCAACTTTCCAAAAAACATCACTTTAGATGTAGATTTAAGGATAATTTATTAATTTCCATCCATTTTTTTAATTTACTTAGTTCTTTGTTTATAACGCTAATCAGAACCTCCAAACTGTCAATACTATAGAACATGTTTGTATCATCAGCATACAATACACATTTAACCAATTGAGAAACATTAAAAATATCATTAATATACAAATTAAATAATTTGGGGCCCAATACTGATCCCTGAGGCACACCACAAGCAATGTCAAGACATCCAAAAGAGAGCTCACCCATTTGGATATACTGTACTCTGTCGCTCAAATAACTTTTAACCCAATTCCCAGCCACCCTCCGTATTCCATATTGTTCTATTTTCTTAAGTAATATATCATGGTTGATGGTATCAAAAGCTTTTTTGAGATCAATAAAAATTCCTATTGCATGTTTTTTATTTGTTAAAGCTTTCGGTATTTCTTCTGTGGCATCAATTATGGCCATTGAAGTGGATTTATTGGGTCTAAACCCATATTCTCCTTCATTAATTAGCTTATACTTATGTATGAAATTTTCTAACCATTTGTCAAAAACCTTTTCAAGGATTTTTGAAAATTGGGGAAGGAGTGAAATGGGTCTGTAATTAGTGAAGTGATTCCTATTTTCATTTTTGAACAATGGTATGACCTTAGCAATTTTCATTTTTGGGGGGACACAGCCGTATTAAGCGACAGGTTACAGATATGTGTTAGTTGCAACTTCCTTGTAAGGTAGCAAAACATGATGCTTATGTTATGTTTAAAATGGAACGTATACCTCATGCTTACACATGGCACGATCCACCTTCCATATTAAGAAACTATCTCCCGGTCACATGTATACATTTGTGGTACATTTGCATCAGTTGAAAAACATTCCTTTCCTTGTAAAGAATATGCCAAGTGTACACATTTGAAGTATCATAATCAGTGGAACATTTCTGCTCAGTGAACGTTGCATTGCACACATACCAGTACCTCTAAGCAAAATATATAACTCTCCCAGCTTCCCTCCCTTTATCTAAACTATGATCCTTAACCACATGTGTCCATGCAATCTATAGTCTAACTCATGCATTTTAAACTTCATAAGATAATACAACTGATTATGAATACTAATAAAGAATAATAATACAGATACATAATATTAAATAATAAAATTATATAAAAAGATCAAATTTTAGTCTTCACAGTGTAAACCGGGATCGGCATAAAAACTTGTCAGCGGCAGGGAAGCGTTGTGTCATAAATGACGGAAAATGTCATCAAAGACACGGAAAGAGTTAAGAGCTCATCATCAAATACATCTTTCAATGTTTCTGTATAAACACGTCAACCTTAACACACAAACCTCAAACATTATTAACTAAAAAGGCGAGCACACGACAAATAAATAAATAACAGCAATACAAAGTCTGTAGACAACGAAACAATAAGCTTATTGCATATAACTGCATAATTAATTAATGCTGTGTTCCAAGCTTAGACCTCACAGACCAGAGATCCCTGTCATTATATTAATTCAAAATTATGATTGAATTAGTCTTTTACATTGAAAATTGGATTGTAGGCACATATGTTTCTTGCATCAAAATATGGGTTGTGGTCTTTGAGCTATGATTGAAAATAAAAACAATGGTACATTGTCCTTTTCCCTTACAACAGTGTATGCTGAATATCAACTCTTGCATCAAAGGCTAATACTTTAATGTTGCACAATTTGTTTTCTAAAACCCAATTGGGTTGTCTATTTAATGTAATGGATGACATGTTCATGAATATTCAATCAGATAAGCTATTCCATCCAATTCCAAAAGGGAATTCTCAACCATCAGGTAGCGTGCCTCATCATTATACATGGACATTTGTATCAAAATAGAAGGAATATTCCTGGCCGCCAGCCAAGATTCCCATCTGCCTTTGAAAGCAGCCTTCCCCATCTACTGAGATTAGCCTGTCAGAATATACGGCTGACATACGTTGTGAAAGAGAAAGGATCTCTCACCCACCGGTTCAGATAATACCTGCTGGATGCTGTTATTGTGCTTCTATCGTTCCCAGTTGCTGCAAATCATCAGTGAGACCTGGACGGGTGGTTGAGATAATGACTTTACTCCCAACCCCCCTCTCATGTCCAGGTCAATCTCACACCAACTGCGCATATTTCCCTCCTGGAATTTGCCAATTAAAGCCATTGGATAGCCGTGGAGCTGGCACTGACAAATAAGAGGGCAAAGCTTCTCACAGGTAAAATTATGGACATGGCATGGTCTAAAGTAATGTAGACTTTTTTTTAGAGCTACTCGAAATAGCATCTGTTATCAGACTGCCAGTCTTGTGGCATGAAGTCTGGTTCACATTGCACCATAGTCTAGGTCCCGGAGAAAGCTGTCTGTTAGCATTCCCATTTATTCCAAAGGCAACCTGGATGCGGCCGTCTTTCCTCCTGGGTACATTTTCTGGGCACAAAGATTTTGACCCAATTAGGCTACTTGAGTCAAAAAAGCCATGTGATTCTGGCCAAAAACACACGTAGAGAGGAAGAAATTTGTGTTAAGGTGCTGTTAGATTTACGGTTGTTCAGCAAAGCCCTTTTAATTGGAATGTGTGTGAGGATGGAAAAGTTCCCCACGCAGATTTCGCTCATGTAAAAGTATCATAAACAGGTTTTCTCTCAAGAAATCATTTTTTACCCAGTGTTTCATTAGTTATTCATTCAATGATGCATACATAAATGCATTTAATATCTCTGTCCCTCTTAATATATTTTGTCAGTGGGAAAATGAGCTTAATTCAATATATATTCTCTGAAAAAAAGTCTTAATATCAACACAATTTTGATCCAAGTAAATCTAAGGAAAATAAAACATGATTAAGATTTTTTATTTATTTTTTTGGACAGTATTGGCTTGCCCATGTGAAGGCCAAGCTAGCACTTGTCTCTAATCAATTAAGGTGGAAATGCAACTGCATAACTCAAGGCTTCCAATGGGAATACAATTTATCCAGCTAGTTCCTCCCATCTGTCCAGTGTCTATTACTCAATGTCTCTTTAAAATGCGTGCCCAAAAGGGTAAGACAAATGTGTGTGCTGAAGGCCTAAGAAAACTTGACTTTCATTAACACCCAACACAAAGTATGCATCAATGCATTCAGAACAGCATTGAGACTTTTCAAAGATCTTTAGGGTAAGTATCAAACAACATGGAATCGAAGTTAACACTATTTACTTAATGGACAATCCTGGACTTATTGGTAAAGATTCATTTGTACACATTATTCCAAAGATAAAATTTTTGTTTCTGTACTCCTGAAAACAAAACAATCTAAATAATAATCGTTTAAATTGCAATCACAAGGGTCCAAGCATCAATGAATGAGCATCCAATTGTATCTCATAATGTGGTTTCCTTTCCAAAGGGAATGAGACGCTGGGTCCCCTAGGGGTCGCTATGGGGAATGCCTCTGGCATGGCTGGTATGAATCATGAGTCTAAACGGGACAATGTACTTGAATTTGGCAATCAGCAGCCTATGACATCACTACTGGTGCAACCGTGGGTATAAAAGGGCACCTGTCGAATACGTCATCCTCTTTCTTGTCTTCAGGAGACTGTTTGTTTGTACACGAGTGAGGAGCACACACATTTAGTAGTTCTCATATGATTCTTTTCAGAATGATAGAATCTGACATTTGAACTAGTGCGCTTGACTTTCGAGGGGGTTGAATGCTCGCTTTTCACGATGTGGTCACAGTAATTTGTTCCACCTAGGCTTGACTATCCTGAGGAATGATAGTTAAGCGCCTGCACTCCACGGTGCGGGCGTGGCCGCCATTACGGTGACGGGGATTAAGCACGGGGGTTGAGCTCAGCCACAGGCTAAGTTGCTAGGCTCTTTGTGAGCCTCCTTGGCTACTGTTAGTGTTGCTAGGCCTCCTCTCGCTAGAGAGAGTTGTCTTGCTGAGGCCTCCGCTCCCCTAAGCTCCGCCAGGATAGCAATTGTGAGTTGTAGGCTCTCTGTGAGTCTCTTCGTAAGCTGTACTGACCGTGGAGCATAGTAGGGTAGTATGTCAGGTTGTTAGTCTACGTTCACACCGGACGCGAATAGCGCGTCAGGCGCGAGTGATTTCAATGTTAAGTCAATGCAAAGACGCGTTACGCGCGTAAAAAATTCCTGCGGCGCGAATGAGGCGTAGAGCGCGGCGCGGTAGACGCGAATACGCCTCATTCGCGCGTCAAGTTCGCGCGAATTAAGCGTCTGGCGCGTTAGGCGCGTTACGCGCGAATGATTTAGTTAGTGCTATTTGTGCTTTCACGCGTTTGACGCGAATTCGCATCTGCCGCCCGAGTTGAAAAATCTGAACTTCTGCGTCAATTCGCGCCGCGTTAACCAATCAGGAGCCTGCTTGCTGCTGTCACGTGGTGAAGTGACAGTTTATAATGTTATTTTATGTTTGGCCTCAATAAACTATTTTGTAATATGACAAAAATACTTGGTGTGCAAAGCAAATCTTTCACATAAAAACTCGATTTCAATATATGAGAGATAATCATTTTGTATTGAATGCTATTTATTCCATATCTATTCTATGAAACATTATTATTCTAATGTAAACACAACAAACACAATTTAGTGTATAAAAACTTTTTAAAAAATCACAGGACAGGTTTCACTTTTGGAGGCTCCATTTATTATCAAAACAAAAATAAATGACAGATTAGGTGTGTGCGGGCGAGGGTGAACCTCGCGCCGGGCTGTAGAGCGCAGGCTCGACAGGCATAGACCACTCGAGGCCTTATACGGCCTACGCTGTCCTCGTCAGCGTCCTCACCGTTAGGTCCACCAAACCTAGCTCCTGGCAAATTGTGAAACTCCTGAAACCCTCCGGAGGGTCTGGTGGACCCGAGTACAGCGACGATGTCCCCTACGCAGCTGTTTCTGCTTTCCAGAGCATATACCAGCGGTGACTCTCTCGAATAATGCTAAAGCTAATGCTCGATAAACATCTAAAAAGATGGCCGCCAAAGGGTTTCGAAACTTTCGCCTCTCAATTGACACGCGAATTAACACAAAGTGGTCAAGCGTCAAACTAGACGCGGTAGACGCGAATTTGACGCGCTATTCGCGTCCGGTGTGAACGTAGCATTAGGCTCTCTGTGAGTCTCCTTGGCTAATGACCTTAGTGTGGAGTGTTGCTAGGCCTCCTCTCATTACGAGAGCAGTTGAACTGAAGACTCTGCTTCTCAAATCTATGCCTGGATAGCAATATTAACCCTCTGGGGTCCAAGGTGTTTTTGGGGTCCTTGAGATGTTTTGACATACTCTGACATTTGTGCTTTTTTCAGTTGCTTAAAAACAAATTACTGGCAAAGGTGTAATTACACTCTATTTAGCACAAACAGGGCTACCATAATATGTTATCAACATGTATGTACATGTTTGTATTTTTGAGAGAATATTCTTTATGCGTGGTTATTGAAAAAACTAAAACTTAAAGTTTCTGAAATAAGGCCACAAAACACATACTAAATATGTGTCCACAAGACTTTTGACTAATGGATGTTGTCGCCTAGAGTTTTTTCTTCAAAATGATCTGAAAATCATCCTGCCTTATCATTCACATAAAACAATAGATTGGTTTAAATTTAAAAATGACACTTTTTGTTTGGAAAGGCAATATGCGCAGGGGTGTGACCTGCTGTGATTCACACCTGAGAAGACAATGGGCCCGCATAATGAGCGCATAATGGGGCTGCATACTAATGACCCTTTCATTCAGGTGTGTCACTGAGCCACAAGAATGCAATGACAATATATATATACACTCACCGGCCACTTTATTAGGTACCCCATGCTAGTAACGGGTTGGACCCCCTTTTGCCTTCAGAACTGCCTCAATTCTTCGTGGCATAGATTCAACAAGGTGCTGGAAGCATTCCTCAGGGAGTTTGGTCCATATTGACATGATGGCATCACACAGTTGCCGCAGATTTGTCGGCTGCACATCCATGATGCGAATCTCCCGTTCCACCACATCCCAAAGATGCTCTATTGGGTTGAGATCTGGTGACTGTGGAGGCCATTTTAGTACAGTGAACTCATTGTCATGTTCAAGAAACCAATTTGAAATGATTAGAGCTTTGTGACATGGTGGAAGTAGCCATCAGAGGATGGATACATGGTGGCCATAAAGGGATGGACATGGTCAGAAACAATGCTCAGGTAGGCCGTGGCATTTAAACGATGCCCAATTGGCACTAAGGGGCCTAAAGTGTGCCAGGAAAACATCCCCCACACCATTACACCACCACCACCAGCCTGCACAGTGGTAACAAGGCATGATGGTTCCATGTTCTCATTCTGTTTAGGCCAAATTCTGACTCTAACATCTGAATGTCTCAACAGAAATCGAGACTCATCAGACCAGGCAACATTTTTCCAGTCTTCAACTGTTCAATTTTGGTGAGCTCTTGCAAATTGTAGCCTCTTTTTCCTATTTGTAGTGGAGATGAGTGGTACCCGGTGGAGTCTTCTGCTGTTGTAGCCCATCCGCCTCAAGGTTGTGCGTGTTGTGGCTTCACAAATGCTTTGCTGCATACCTCGGTTGTAACGAGTGGTTATTTCAGTCACTGTTGCCCTTCTATCAGCTCGAACCAGTCTGGCCATTCTCCTCTGACCTCTGGCATCAACAAGGCATTTCCGCCCACAGAACTGCCGCTCACTGGATGTTTTTTCTTTTTCGGACCATTCTCTGTAAACCCTAGAGATGGTTGTGCGTGAAAATCCCAGTAGATTAGCAGTTTCTGAAATACTCAGACCAGCCCTTCTGGCACCAACAATCATGCCACGTTCAAAGTCACTCAAATCACCTTTCTTCCCCATACTGATGCTCGGTTTGAACTGCAGGAGATTGTCTTGACCATGTCTACATGCCTAAATGCACTGAGTTGCCGCCATGTGATTGGCTGCTTAGAAATTAAGTGTTAACGAGCAGTTGGACAGGTGTACCTAATAAAGTGGCCGGTGAGTGTATATATATATATATATACTGTATAGGCCTATATAATACAAAATTGGTTCACAGTTCCAATTATTTATTTATTTTTCAAATTGTCCTTGCAAATTGTATAATATCAAATGTAAACATTTCTAGTAATTGTGCAGTTAATTCTCATACTGTTTTTACAGAAAGTTTGGGAATATATCCCAAATGTGTCACTAATAAAACACAATACAAATAATTTAAAGAGGAGGCTTATATTGAGCTTTTAAGATTTACCTAAGATTTATTTATATGTAGCCTACATATATTTTTGCTATTTTAATAAAAAGGTTACGATTACAACAACAATTAAAATTAACTATATTTCAAATGTAATCTTTCTTTGTATATACTAAAGTATACATTTTATCATACATATTTCACAGTTGCGGATTAATTAGTTTGAATATAGCCTACAATCGAACAAACACTATAATAACATCTTAGCAAACAAGCTTATTTGATGTGGCAGTATTTTAAAGTAAAAACGACATCTTGTCTTTCATATGTAACATATCGTTTTTATGATTAGGACATATAAATGTTAATTTGGAGTTTAATACGTTGCTTATACAAAAATATTTTATTTCAACATATTTCAGTCGATTTTTACTCATCTCAGTATTAGAATATATTTAGGTAAAAGCTGTTCATTTATTCACACACAAAAATGCGATTCATATTCAAACAGTCTCTTTGTTTACAGACACTATTTCATATCGCGATTAGAACAAAGCACTTGAAAATAAAGAATGTACCTATTCCTCAGCTGGATCCGTTGCTCCTCCAAATGAAACTACCTGCACTTCTGAGGTAATTTTTTCCAGGATTATTATTAATATAGTATTATTCCTCACAGCGTCGTAAATCTGAGTCTCTTTCGGTGGGTTATCCAGCTGATGTGTGGGCGTGGATCGCCTCAGAGCATTTGTGTTTGAATAGAGCGCGCGCTCCGTGGGCGTGGTCAAATTAACTTTAATGACCTGAGACGAGAACGACTATCATCTCTCTCTTTTCGTACAGATTACATAAAATGAGAAAATTTGTTTTTTAAATAAATTACTTCATTTAAAAGAAGATAATTCAGGCTTCATGCCTGTGTGCCTGTATACCTGTTTGACTGAGTATTTGCAGAGTTACAGTTCATTTTTCGGACGCATTTCAGAATGGACTTCACTGACAGAGAGAACGCAGAACGCGCATCATGTTTATTTTTCATTATTAGGCGAAAAGCACAACACTTTGTTTTTATTGTGAGGTTCCACAAAAAAAATACAAACTTAACAGGATCGAATGATGTACAACACTTATATGTAAGATCAAAATCAACAGAGTAATTTGAGTCTCTTTTGCACTGATAAGGAAAAAAGTGAGCTGGTATCGCCGGCGAGACCGCCGACCCCAGAGGGTTAAGTAGCTAGGCTCTCCGTTAGCCTCCTTGGTAAGCTGTCCTGGGTGTTGGACTTAGTTAGACCTCCTTTACTTTGAAAGTTGTCATGCTGAGTCCTCCATCCTCAGAGCTCGATCAGGCGGTAGTACGGAGTTTTTAGGCTCCCTCTGAACCTCCTTGGTTACTGCCTGTACTATAGAGCGTTGTTAGGCCTCCTCTCGCTTAGAGAGTCGCTTTGTAGAGGCCTCCACTCCTCGGAGCTCCACCTGGATAGCAATATCAAGTAGCTAGGCTCTCTGTGAGCCTCCATGGTAAGATGTCCTAGCTGTTGGACGTAGTTAGGCCTCCTCTCACTTGGAGTCGGCATGCTGAGGCCTCTGCTCCAAGAGCTCGGCTATTGTTTTCTGAGTCGTTAGGCTCTCTGTGAGCCTCCTTGGCTACTGACTTTGTCTTACCTTTACATTGGCACTACATTCAAGATTAAGGCAGATTGGAGTTGTGAGGTTTTACTGACAGTCACAAGCTTTTTAAAATAGCTTTCATTGATTAAAAATCAGCAAAACCTACAGAGAGATGCAAAGGGTTACCAATAGCAAAGATTTCTGAAAAAAAGGCGAGTTTCTGCCCGACAGCTAAGATATTTTGAAATTACATTAATTTTTTTAGCACAAGGTGGCGCTATAGCAAATCTTCCAGGCATTGTGTCGAAGATATAGCCGAAGTTTTGTAGCAATAGCCTATGCTAATGTTCTCGTTATGACAAAATCCAAAATGGTTGAGGCCCAAATTGGCTGATATTGAAAAATTGGGTATTCTTTGACGTGTGATTTTTGGTTAAACTGTTCAGAAGTTGTAATCAAAAATTGTTTGATCAGTATGTGATGATGTGCCAAAAATTTGCAAGTACTCTTAAATCATTCTCCCAAGTTTGGTCTGAATATGTTAAAGCATTGCGAAGATATAGCCTCACATCCATTTTGGTATGCTCTTTGTCAAATTTGTTGTGCAATGTTTAATAATGGTTTGACAAATCAACCTGAATTCTATACCTTTTTACCTGCTTTGTCTGGATATGATTTAATCAGATTTTTGTGAAAATTGGATAAACAGTCTAGGGGCCCTATCTTGCACCCAGCGCAATTGACTTTGTACACCGACGCATGTATCTTTCCTATTTTGCACCCGCGCAAAGCGCGATTTTCCCTCCACAGAAGCACGTCGCTAAACTAGGAAATGAACTTGCGCAAAAAAAGGAGGCGTGTTCCGGCGCAAACAATCCCTTTTACTATTTTGCTGTTCCATAAAACAATTGCGCCACTGACCAGAAAAAAACTAGTCTAAAGTCAGTGGCGCGTTGCGCGTTGTTCATTATGCTATTTTAAGGGCGCATACTTGGCCATAATCAATGTAGCGTGTGCACAACGCACATACGCTTTGATTCTCTCATCTAAGCAGCAGTTTTCATTTTTGCAAATCATACATTATTACGATAGATATTAGGGTTTCTCCATCCCCAATGTCACGATAGATAGATAGATAGATAGATAGATAGATAGATAGATAGATAGATAGATAGATAGATAGATAGATAGATAGATAGATAGATAGATAGATAGATAGATAGATAGATAGATAGATAGATAGATAGATAGATAATATTATAAAGCATACATGTAGCTTACACATTTACCCAAATTATCATACGCCTGTTTAACAGAAGTTAATTTGGGTGGGTTTCTCCATCCCCAATGTCACTTTTCTGTGTTTTACGGCCCTGACGAGAACGTTGCTCTCCTCGGCTGTGAACCGCTCCTGGCGCGCACCTGGCAAATCCGCCGTTATAATAGGAATCCGCTTTAGAACAAGCGCGCCTGCTCTTAAAGGGAATGTGAGATGGCGCTCTGATTGGTTTATTTCACGTTACGCCCAAACCACACCTATGAATAATGAAGCTACTTCAGACCAACCCCTTTTAGATTTGCGCCTGGCGCAAGAGTCATTTATCCCGCCGGGAAAATAGCAACAGTGCCCAAGACCCGCCCACAAAGTTACTTGCGCTTTGCGCTGGACAGTTGCGTTTTAGATCGTTAAAATAGGGCCCTAGAAGTTTTTTTTTTGTTTTTTTTTTGGGAAATTTCAAAATGATTGAATCATTTTGATGACGAAATCATACGGTGCAGTCTACTAGGCCATTTCTACTTTTTAAAACGTATTAGCATAAACATGAGTTAAAATATGGTCAGTTGACTCAAAATCTGCTGTGGTTAATGATCAGACTATGCCTGTGTGCAAAATGTCATTTCTTTCCTGCAAACAATTGTATTCGCTACCATAGAATCAAGAGCAGAAAAAGAAGAACAACACTTAAGAATACAACAGGTGTAAACAATAAAACATGTTGCTAGGCGCAAACACATTTATGCTATTCCCCTTTTCAGAGGGAAGTTCTTATAAAAAAAATGTGCATCTTCTATGTGGTATCTCATGATTATCATGATATTTAGGTTTATTTAGAGTAATTATTTTATTTTTAACCATTGCAATATCATCTTATATGCATCATGCTTGGAGTGTTATGAAAATTGAGAAAAGATTGTGCAGTATAGGGTTAACAAAAACAGAATGTGGCCCCATGCTGTAGAACAAATGATTACACATAACCCAGCCACAACAACAAGAAACCTGTTGCTCAGCTTTGCCCAAGAGAATTACTGCAAGAAATTACTTTTCTGGATTTCACATTTTGCTGATCACATACACTATGTTCCCCCTAAAAAAATGCCTTGCTGTGCTGAAAACACTCAATACCCTTCTAATGAGCTTCTACTTGTATGTAAATGATCGAGCTGCAGTAAACATTTGTTCTTGGGGATAAAAGCTCATTTGTTAGGCTGATATTCTGAATGTGTTGGCAAAACTGCTGAAAGGCCGAACCATCCGTTATGAATTAAATCCTTATTTAGATCTTGGACATGACACCTTGAAAAGTGCCATCTATTATACACAGATGATATTAAAAATACATATTTTATCTCAAATTAAACTTAAACTATTTACTCATCCTTTTTAAAATGTATAGTAGATCCAGTCCTGGGTTCTGATTGGTCAACATCCACTTTATTATGCAGCTCTCTGAAACGCTTGTTTCTGATTGGTCTGCCGCAAAGCTGCTTGCAATGAACAGTTTTTCCTCACGGAAGCTTTGCATTTAGTGAGCTAATAAATTATTTTAACTCAAATCAATATTTTGTGTCCAGATATTTACTCATGTGGCAAGGAGCCATGTAATTTGGATAATGTACATTCAGCCGGTTGTTATTGCAATCTAAACCCCTTGTGGGAAATGGTGCAATTTGTATTGTATTGCTAATTGATCATTTACAATATAGAATGTAATTGAAATTGTTTTTAAAAAATGTGATTAGATAAAACATTTTCAAATCATCTTGTTTCCTTTTGTTTCTGAACAATTCCTTTTTACAGTGCACAATCAAAACTGATTTTTAAACCCGAGTAAAACCTGACATGATGACATGAATGGAAAAAGTGTTCTACAACAAGGCAATGAATAACTAATACGTGTTTTTAAATGATTTCTAGTCCAGGTTGCTATTTGCATATGATATGTACTTACTGGAGACACTAAGAATTGCTGAATCATTTAGAGGTAAAAAGAAAACATCTGTGCTTTTATTTTATTTTTTAAAGTCTAATCTAGCACTGTTGTGAGACGAAATGTGAAAGTCTCTGTACTATTTATATAGTTGAATTAAGGTTTAAATGGCCACGGCCCTGAAAATTCTCGCTGCAGCAGCCCAGCCTGTTTAATTTGTTTTGACTGTCATTTTGCATCAATACGGATGCAGCAAATGCTTGATGAACATGTCTGGCTTCCTGATCGGGGGGTAGGCTGTGATTTATGATGATGTAAATTATGCCAAAGCCCTTTCCATTGATTAGGGTGTTTGCTTGCGCATTTTGTTTTGTCGACGTCAAACTAAGATGTACAGCAAATTTTTCCCCATCTAAATGAAGGGTGAGGTGAGTAATTTTGCCACACAAAAGCTTTGCAAAGTGAAAATAATAGCTTGTTTGGCAAGATTTATAATGAAAGAGGTGCGGAAACCTACAAATCTAAAACTATGCAAATTATTCAGTTAAGGGTTAGTTTGAGAGAAGATTGAAGACAACACAAAATACAAAGAAATTAGTCATAAACATAAAGCATAGGATAGATGAAACTAATATAACTAATAAAATTGGTAACACTTTACATTAAGCTTCCATTTGTTAACAACCCAGCCAGCAATGACATATGGGGCCCAGATGGGTTAAGTAGGGGTTCCATGGTTACTGTGTGGGCATGGGCTTTGGCTGGGTGAAATCAGCGGGTCCCATGTAGGTTTTGTAGTATGAGTCCCACATAGGAAGCCCATATGAGCTGATTACATGGGCCCCATAAGGGACAGGCATGGGCCAATTGGGCATGGGTTTGAACTGAGAACACATATATGGGTCCTGCATAGCATATTTATGGGCCAAGTGGGCATGGGTTTGAACTGGGAACACTTATATGGGTCCTGCATAGCATATTTATGGGCCAAGTGGGCATGGGTTTGAACTGGGAACACATATATGGGTCCTGCATAGCATATTTATGGGCCAAGTGGGCATGGGTTTGATCTGGGAACACATATATGGGTCCAGCATATAATTTTTATGGGCTAAGTGGCCATGGGTTTGAACTGGGAACACATATATGGGTCCTGCATGGTTTATTTATGGGCCAAGTGGGCATGGGTTTGAACTGGGAACACATATATGGGTCCTGCATAGCATATTTATGGGCCAAGTGGGCATGGGTTTGATCTGGGAACACATATATGGGTCCAGCATATAATTTGTATGGGCTAAGTCGCCATGGGTTTGAACTGGGAACACATATTTGGGTCCTGCATGGTATATTTATGGGCCAAGTGGCCATGGGTTTGAACTGGGAACACATATATGGGTCCAGCATATAATTTTTATGGGCCAAGTGGGCATGGGTTTGAACTGGGAACATATATATGGGTCCTGCATATAATTTTTATGGGCCAAGTGGGCATGGGTTTGAACTGGGAACATATATATGGGTCCAGCATATAATTTGTATGGGCTAAGTGGCCATGGGTTTGAACTGGGAACACATATATGGGTCCTGCATGGTTTATTTATGGGCCAAGTGCCCATGTGTTTGATCTGGGAACACATATATGGGTCCTGCATATAATTTTTATGGGCCAAATGAGCATGGGTTTGAACTGGGAACACATATATGGGTCCTGCATGGTACATTTATGGGCCAAGTGGGCATGGTTTTGATCTGGGAACACATATATGGGTCCTGCATATACTTTTTATGGGCCAAGTGGGCATGGTTTTGATCTGGGAACACATATATGGGTCCTGCATATAATTTTTATGGGCCAAGTGGCCATGGGTTTGAACTGGGAACACATATATGGGTCCTGCTTGGCATGTTAATGGGCCAAGTGGGCATGGGTTTGATCTGTGAACACATAAATGGGTCCTGCGTGGCATATTTATGGGCCAAGTGGCCATGGGTTTGAACTGGGAACACATATATGGGTCCTGCATGATGCATTTATGGGCCAAGTGGGCATGTGTTTGATCTGGGAACGCATATATGGGTCCTGCATGGCATGTTTATGTGCTAAGTTGGGTTTGAACTGGGAACACATGGGTCCTGCATGGCAGAGGCGCAAAGTAACTATTTAGGCCTATTGATAACTTACTGTACAATTTTTAGTAACTCTACATGTAGGCTAATCAAGCATGTTGAGACTGAGTAATTGTAACTCAATACATTTCAAGTCATGCTAGTCACCAAAGAACAAACATTGCATATGTAGATCTTTTGCCAAAACAATCCATCAGTCATTTTTGTTAGTCGTGCAGAAAATGAAAAATGGAACTTCCCAAAAATGTAAAAAACATCAAAATAGGTAAAAGTTTACGCTGTGTTGAATTATGCTGATTAGTGGACTCTCAGAAAGGTTGCAGGCCTACCGTAAGACTTCAAATAATAGCCCAGTCCCAGACGCCTGTCCCTTGGGGCAGAAACGCATATTTAGACATAACTAGGGATGCTCAATATAATCGGCCGATATTGGCTTTAAAATTCAATATCGGTAACCGGTATAGGTTTTTGAAATGGTTTAAAATGACTAAAGTATTTCATTTTATATCTTTTTGGAAAGCATGTTTCCTCTCAAAGCGAATGCAGACAAAATTTGAGTGTTGCTGTAGTTTACCTCAGTCAAAGAAATGTTCAGTTGGCATCTTCTCTCGAAGGGGTAGTAAGCACCGCACCCCAGTTAGCCAACCGGTTGCTGGCTAGTCCTTCAAAACATTCAAATCCCCAGTATCAAGTGAGTCATGGAACAGTGGGCAGTAAGCCTATAAAGGATCATATGTTTCGGTGTATCAGCTAATATCGGTACCGGAAATTAAGCATTGGACAATATTGGTATATCGGATATCGGTACAAAATCAATGTCAAGCATCCCTACAAATAACCCCAAACGGTTATCCACATCCCATTTACCTGTCCCAATTTGGTCAAATAAAACTCCGGGATCCAATTTGAAGTTTTACGGATTTCATTTTTTAAGATGATCGAGGCCAAATAGCTCACAGACAGCTAGTCCCTTTATGGACATGAATATGATGCATTTATTACCTCTTAGGAAATTGTAATTCAATATTTGTTAGAAAAGGACTTGCAGGAGGCCTCATTATCTGTCTTACACTTCTGTTTTGTCCTTGGACCAAGGAGTAGCATGTGTTTCTATCAAGGTGTAGCATACACCAACAATGATTGGCTGTAAAAGGTACAGTAGATCTGTTTGAGAAAAAATTAGGCAAAAACACTTTTGTATCTTATTAATTATTAATGATTAATAGATTGTTGTGGTTTTAAATTTTGGTAAAGGAAAACACACATCCAGCCCGAGAAGTGGCGGTGACATCAGTGGTTAAAAGTAACTTTAGCTGATTAGTTTTTTTTTTTTTTTTTTTTTTTTTTACAAAGTGTACTTCTACTTGAGTATTTCTCTAACACCAGTACTTTTACTTGTAATAGAATAATAGCAATACAGCAGTACTTGCACTTGAGTACAGATTTTCAGTACTCTTTCCACCACTGCCTGTTATGCACACAACACTAATTAGGCTGATTCATATGAAGCCAGCGAAGCAGTTAACGTTTGTTAATTCTCTCACATATTTACGAATTTTACTGTATTTAATTGTTATTCAGTCAGGCAGTTCTTAGGACATCTATAAGGGGCCTGTATGCAAAGGCATTGTTTCGCGCTCAAAACGTTAACGGTCCATTCGGAAAGCACCGCTGCTAGCTGTCACTTCGAGGAGAAGAACTTCATATCAGACATTCACGAATTGAGGTAAGTTTAAATATTATGTTGCCAGAAAAATAACACTGCAGATTGTACAGTGGTCTGTAATTTTTGGTTTGTGCTGTTTAATCTGATGTAGAATCTAACCAAAGGGAAAACAGCGGGAGAGGTTGGACAATAATTCATATATCACGAATCACGATATACTTTTAATAACGGTGATATGAGCTTTAAACACATTTCCGATATTTCGATATATGATTACAGCGTTTCACAGACTGCCGTTCATTCAGCCGAGCAGAAAGAGCTGCAAGCCTGCAACACATTGACTACGTTTACATGCAGCCAATAACCCGTTCAAAACCGGAATATTAGCAATAACCCGGTCGTGCACGGCCATGGCTACGTGAGTGATGACATACACCACAGACAGGAGCCCAGCAGCAGTTGGCTGTGCTCAGCATAGACATGTATATTGAGAACAGGTTGCACTCCGGCTTGAGTCGGCTGCGCCATGAACGCCAGTCTGTGAAATGCCGTAATCATACTGTAATGTTTATGGATGTTTATGCTGAGCACAGCTAACTGAAGTCTCCTCCCTGACCTGCTCTCTCTGTTGTAGTAATAAAGATTTCTTTTTTTTTTTTTGGTGGTCCAGCGTTAGTGACTACGTCCTCGGGTTGCATACGCATCCAGAACTTTATGTCTTAAACAGTTTTGAGTGTATTGGATGTGCATCAGTGCAAGTGTATCCGCATGTCATTGTACATGATCCGATGTCTTAAAGTGAACGTTGTGTAATAAACCACAATGCGGTCTGTGTCATCAAGCAAAAAAAGAAAAAGAGATTAAAATTCACTGCTCGTTAATAGCTTTAATAAGGATTCATTATACTAATAATAATAATAAATATGTCTGCTGCTTGAAAGAATAAAGAATGATGTATGCAAGTAGTTATAAAGAATGCATGTATCATTCATTGAAAAGAAGACTATTCTACTTTAGGAAAAGTGGTTTTATTTAATTTTAAGATGTTTTTGTGAGGAAATAACAGCAGGATGCAGTATGCAAGTAAAAACTCAGTTTAATGGATAATTCAGACTGAAACAATGAAGCAGGCACAAGTCGGGGACAACACTCAGATGGACAGTGAAGCAGGGACGAGATGGCGATCCGGTGGTAAACAGGCGATGACGTGCTCGAGTGAATCCCAGGGAAAGTGAACATCCAGATGACACGAAGAACTGACGAACATCCAGACGAGGAACAGCAGACGAGGAACAGCAGACGAGGCACGAGCACAGGAAACACACCGGGGAACAAACACAACGATCTGACAACAAGGGAGAGAATTGCTGAGTATTTAAAGGGAACTGGAATGGATGACAGCTGGTGACACTAATCAGCACAATGAGTAACCACACCCACACAATACACTCACGCAGACACATCAGCGTGAGACAGCCGATTCATAAACCGTGACAGTACCCCTCCTCCTAAGAACGCCTCCTGGCGTTCTCAGACTCCCTTACCTGTCGATTGTAATCATCGATAAGGGAGTGATCCAGGATGTCTCTAGCCGGTACCCAACTTCTCTCCTCCGGACCGTAACCCTCCCAGTCCACCAAGTACTGAAATCCTCGTCCCCTCCGTCTCGAGTCCAGAATGCGGTTAACCGAATATGTGGGTTCCCCATCTACGAGTCGCGGCGGGGGGGGAACCGGGGCAGGCGGATTAATGTGAGAATGAAACACGGGTTTGATTTTAGACACATGGAAGGCGGGGTGAATTCTCCTGTACGCAGGAGGGAGTTTGAGTCGGACTGTCACCGGACTAATAATCTTGGTGACAGGAAACGGGCCAATAAATTTAGGAGCTAACTTGTTAGACACGGAGCGGAGAGGAATATTCTTGGTAGAAAGCCACACTTTTTGACCCACGACGTAAACGGGAGGCTTTGACCGGTGGCGATCGGCCTTGGCCTTCATGCGTCTCCCTGCTTGGAGTAGAGTCTCACGGGCTCTAGTCCAAGTACGGTGGCACCTCTGGACGAATGCGTGAGCGGAGGGGACCGCGACCTCGGATTCCAGACTCGGAAAAATTGGTGGCTGGTAACCTAAACTACACTTAAATGGCGAGAGGCCCGTGGATGACACTGGTAATGAATTGTGGGCGTACTCCACCATAGAAAGCTGTTGGCTCCAGGACGACGGATTCTTGGCAACCAAACATCGCAACATTCTTTCGAGGTCCTGATTGGCTCGCTCAGACTGGCCATTACTCTGGGGATGATAGCCCGAGGACAGACTGACCGTGGCCCCCAGTAATTTACAAAATTCCTGCCAAAATCTGGATACGAATTGGGAACCCCTGTCAGAGACCACGTCCATCGGGAGGCCATGTAACCGAAAAACGTGATCTATGACAGTGACCGCTGTCTCCTTGGCTGAAGGTAATTTGGGCAAGGGAATGAAATGTGCCGCCTTCGAGAACCGGTCCACTACGGTTAAAACAACCGTCATGCCATTGGAAGGCGGGAGGGCGGTGACAAAATCTAGAGCGATGTGGTACCAGGGTCTCGAAGGGACAGACAGCGGTCGAAGTAACCCGTCTGGGGGTTGGTTAGATGTCTTACTAGTGGCACAGACTGAGCAAGCCAAAACAAAATCGTGAATGTCGCGAGCCATCAATGGCCACCAAAATCGTTGTTTAACTAGAAACCTGGTGCGAGTCACTCCTGGATGGCAAGCCACGTTGGAGCAATGACCCCATCTAATAACGTCGGACCGTAACCCCTCCGGAACAAATAATCGGCTCGGTGGACAACCAGGCGGAGGCGTTACCCCTTCTAAGGCTGTCTTGACCTTCTATTCGACCTCCCATACCAGAGTGGAGATGACAACTTTCTCAGGTAAAATACACTCGGGAGTCACCGGGCGTTCGGATGGATCAAAAATACGAGATAAAGAGTCGGGTTTGATGTTTTTGGACCCGGGGCGGTACGAGAGAACAAAATCAAAACGACCGAAAAAAAGAGCCCACCGAGCCTGCCTGGAGTTGAGTCTTTTAGCAGATCTGATATATTCAAGATTCTTATGGTCGGTCCAAACGATAAAGGGAACCCCCGAACCCTCTAACCAATGACGCCACTCCTCCAACGCTAGTTTAACTGCCAACAACTCTCTATTACCAATGTCATAATTACGTTCGGCAGACGATAGTTGATGAGAAAGAAACGCGCAGGGATGCATCTTGTCGTCTGAGGAAGCGCGTTGTGAAAGCACTGCTCCTACTCCCACCTCTGACGCGTCGACCTCCACCACGAACTGACGTGTGGGATCAGGGGTGACAAGAATGGGAGCCGAAACGAAGCGACTTTTGAGGTTGTTGAACACTGCCTCGGTAGTGTCCGACCACCTGAACGTCGTTCGGGGGGAGGTCAAGGCAGTCAGAGGTGCGACTAGTTGGCTGAAATTACGAATGAAACGTCGGTAAAAATTGGCGAATCCCAGAAACCGCTGTAGGGCCTTACGGGAATCTGGACTTGGCCAATCTACCACAGCCTTAACCTTGTCAGGATCCATGCGCACTCCCTCAGAAGAGATGATGTACCCTAAGAAGGGAACAGACTGTGCGTGAAACGAGCATTTCTCCGCCTTGACAAAAAGCCCATTCTCTAACAACCTCTGGAGCACTCACCTGACGTGTTGAACGTGTTCCTGGAGAGACGAAGAAAAAATCAATATGTCATCCAGGTAAACATATATGAACTGATCTACCATGTCTCTCAACACGTCATTCACGAGTGCTTGAAAAACCGCTGGGGAGTTGGAAAGCCCGAACGGCATAACCAAATATTCAAAGTGCCCCCTAGGGGTATTAAAAGCGGTTTTCCATTCATCCCCCTTCCTGATGCGAACCAAATGATATGCATTACGTAAGTCCAGTTTCGTGAAAATGGATGCTCCCTGCAACCTCTCGAAAGCTGAAGACATCAACGGTAAAGGGTAAGAGTTCTTTACCGTGATGTTATTCAGCTCTCGGTAATCAATGCAAGGTCGCAGAGAACCATCCTTCTTCCCAACGAAAAAGAACCCCGCCCCCGCAGGAGAAGAGGAAGGTTGGATGAACCCAGAGGCCAGAGAATCAGAAATATATTTCTCCATGGCCTCCCTCTCGGGAACAGAAAGAGAGTAAAGTTTGCCCTTAGGTGGAGATTTACCTGGCAGTAGATCTATCGCACAGTCATAGGAACGATGCGGAGGAAGAGAAGCAGCGCGAGACTTACTGAACACCTCCTTCAGGTCTTGGTACTCCGCGGGCACGTTAGACAAATCCGCTGCCTCACTCTGAAACATAGAACCAGACACAGAAGGACAGGCAGACACTAAACAAGACTCATGACAGTGGTTACTCCATGTGGAGACAGTGTTAGTGCACCAATCGATCCGGGGGTTGTGCCTGGAAAGCCACGGGTGTCCCAAAACCACTGGTGCAAGTGGTGAGTCCATGAGAAAAAATGAAATGAGTTCTGTGTGATTTCCAGAAGTGATTAGGGTAATGTCTTCAGTAGCATGTGTAATGAGGGGAAGTTCTTGACCATTGAGTGCGTTGACTGTAATCTGGTGCGAGAGAGGAGTGACGGGAATCTGAAGCTTAAGTGCAAGTTTGAAGTCCATGAAATTACCCTCCGCTCCCGAATCCAGTAGTGCGTTGGTGCAGTGCGTCGACTGTCGCCATCTCAGTCTTACCGGGAGGAGGGTTGATGATGGTGATGAGGTCTTCTCGGCGGAGATCCCACCCGATAGTAGCCTCATACTTACTACCGGGCTTGCTCTTTTACCGGGCAGGAGTGGATGAAGTGACCTGCCCGGCCACAGTAGAGACAGAGTCCCTGGGATCTCTGCCTCTCCCTCTCCTCCCGGGAAAGCCGAGCTCTCCCCACCTGCATGGGTTCGTGGTCGAATGCGGGGCTGACCGCGCTCGCACCACCGGGCTGGTGGTCTTCCGGGCTGGACTGGGAACGGCTGGGGCGCGTCAGTCTGGTCACACGATTCAGGCGAGAGTCCACTCTCAGCGCAAGTTCCACCAGTCCGTTCAGTGTCTCCGGTAAGTCCATCGCGTATATTTCCTTTTGAACGCGGTCAGCCAACCCATGCAGGAACATATCCCACTTCATCTCCTCGGAGAGTGCCTGGAACGAGGTGCAGCAGTCGTCTCCGTTCTCCCACACCGCCGTTCCCCAAAGTGCTGCTCTCCCTGACAGCAGGGTTAGCACGAAGGCTACTTTGGCGTGTTCGCTCTGGAAAGTGCGTGGCTGTAAGGCAAAATGCATAGAACATCTTGTGAGGAATGCTCTGCAATACTCCGGTTCACCGGAATATCCCTCTGGTGTGGGTAGGCGTGGCTCTGGTCTCTCAACTGCTGCAGGCATCGGTGGTGGGGGGACGGGCGGTGTGGGGGGCGCAGTGGGAGTCTGTAAAAGTTGTACCTGTTGGGTGAGCTCGGACACCTGCTTCACGAGTGCTTGCACCGCACGACCTGTGCCCGAGATGCTCTCTGCTTGTTGGTCCATACGTGAGATACTGTGAGCGATGAAATCGTTGAGCTGTGATGAACTTGCTGCATCCATGGTTGGTCAGATCGTTCTGTGAGGAAATAACAGCAGGATGCAGTATGCAAGTAAAAACTCAGTTTAATGGATAATTCAGACTGAAACAATGAAGCAGGCACAAGTCGGGGACAACACTCAGATGGACAGTGAAGCAGGGACGAGATGGCGATCCGGTGGTAAACAGGCGATGACGTGCTCGAGTGAATCCCAGGGAAAGTGAACATCCAGATGACACGAAGAACTGACGAACATCCAGACGAGGAACAGCAGACGAGGAACAGCAGACGAGGAACAGCAGACGAGGCACGAGCACAGGAAACACACCGGGGAACAACCACAACGATCTGACAACAAGGGAGAGAATTGCTGAGTATTTAAAGGGAACTGGAATGGATGACAGCTGGTGACACTAATCAGCACAATGAGTAACCACACCCACACAATACACTCACGCAGACACATCAGCGTGAGACAGCCGATTCATAAACCGTGACAGTTTTTTAAGTCACAGTACTTAAATCTGTATATTGCATGTTCAAACTTTAAAATCATTCATATTAACTGGTTAATAGATGTTTTCTCTATTACAGTATAATTATGGGTTTGTACATTTTTGAGAAATTCTAAATTAATGCATTATTGAACTAAACCCATTATATTTTAGTCATCTGAACTGTTTTAGTTTTATTCTAGCTTTAGTCAACGACATACAATAAGATTTTAGTCGACTAAATCTAGATGGGGTTGCATAAAGGACAAAAGCTTAGGCCGTGCCACAGGGGCCTATATGTATTGTAAGCATGTTATCAATAACCTTCATTGGAATATAAAAGTACATAAGCTTAACAAGAAAATTAGTGTACCCAGGGCAGGCTTAGTAACAAAAACCCTAGAAATAAGGTCCAGGTTCAAAAAAAAACTTTTCCTTTTCCTTTAATTTACATTTTTCATTTACCTCAAATATGGCAGTTGTTAGAAAAATTCCTTGAGCCACATACAATAAAAAAACTCATTTTGGTGGGAATAAATCATAAAAAGCAATATTGATGCCAATATTTTAGAGTCCAAAACTAGATCAGTATGTCTCTAACAAAAACTGCTTTTTTTCCCAGTGTATTCTGTTGTAAAAGTTTAAATGTATGTTTTTAACTGAATATAGAGCACCAAAACCCCTGCTGGCTTCCAGTGAGGAGGAAACGGACATCGAGGGAGATGTCTTGCCACCTACCCCTCCCGAGGCGTTTGTGTCTAAGAAAGTGTGGAGTGCAGGTGAAGACCGGACAAAAAACAGGGTTAGTGATTAAGTGTTTGAAATGATTAAGTGAAACGAGACCTACAAAAAGGAGAAATGAAAATGTCCCTCCTTCAATGAGAATGTAGATATAGTAGCATATGGTCAGGATTTAATTTATTTTTACTTTAAAGGGATACTCCACCGTTTTTTCATATTAAACTATGTTATTCCCTTTACTAAGACGAGTTGATACATACCTCTTTCGTCTCAGTGCATGCACTCAATCGCTCTGGCGCGCGAGACACTTTGATCGCACTTAACTAGCCCAGTTCATTCAATAGGGGCCAAGCAGAGAAGCGACCAAACACCTCCACGTTTTCCCTATTTAAATACAGTTACACCAGTAGAGTAACTCGACGAAGAATGGTGACACAAAATAAAACGTTGCGCTTTTCTAAGCGTGTAAAGTGGATAACTATAATGTATGGCGGAATACCACAGCAAGTGCTTGGGAGCACTTCGACTCGGCGTAGTATATCACTCGTGAAAAGTCCTCTCCCTCTCCAGAGTGATGATATTACTTCGCCGAGTCCATAGATATATATGCGCCGAGTCGAAGTGCTCCCAATCACTTGCTGTGGTATTCCAAAACCATTTGCTTTATGTGGCAAAGGTTTGCTTAGGTTTGCTTAATGTGTGTGATTAATTTAATGGAAAGCACATTCACTTCTAGTTGTGCTCTATTCTGCAATGTTTCGGTCTCCCGTGTGTGTGTGGCAAGCTGTACCGCCGGGAATGTGCAAAAAATAAATAAATAAAGAAGTGTCGACGCAAAAAATATGACGTTGACGTAATTTTGCCGTCGAAGCGTCAACATCATCGACGCGCCGCTACAGCACTAATATATATATATATATATATATATATATTAGGGCTGTCAAATGATTAAAAATTTTAATCAAATTAATCAGAATTTTCAGTGGATTAATCATGATTAATCACTATTTGCAATTACACCTGAATCCTAACCATTTTTTTTCCTGAAATGCATACCAAAAGATAAATAACAGGACACAGATACATAATTTTCATATTATGTCTGTTTATTAACTGTTTATTAATTAATGGTGGTTTAAATCAAACTGAAACATACTACACACCATAATATTTGTCTTTGTAATGTCCAATCGCTTCCTCTTTGGCATTCCTCTTAACCAGGATGTACAATTTACAGTATTCAATTGAACACAAAGCAATAAATGTAGTCAAATCATAATAGTGGCCTACCACATTTTTGCACAATTTGAGTCATCTGTTGCGTTTTTATGTGGAAAAAAAAACATTTTCAATAAAACTTTTAAATCTAACCAAAGAACAATCTTTTACCTTTTCCTCCATTCTTTAATCCAGTTGCTCAAAAATCCAGTTGCTAACTACTATAACATGTTGCACTGAAACTGGTCTTTTTGTTTGAACATCACCTTTCAAATCTACTGAGCTACATCATTTTTCAGCCAGTTGCTGAGGCAAACTAACTTGTTCACATTTTCTGAAAGTAAAGCTGACCTTTTCTTGTTCACAATGTGACCTGCAACTGAGAAAAGTCGTTCACAGGGAACAGTGGTTGCAGGAGTGGCTAGATATTTGTGAGCTAGTGAGGCCAGCTTCTCATGGGCTCCTGAATGAGATGCCCACCACGTCAAGGGGCAGTCCTCCAATTTAATGGTGGGCTCTGCTCTGTACCTCTGTATGGCAGGTTGGACCTCTTCATCTTCTGATTCTGAATCTGAGCCCATTTGCAGAAGGCTGATTTTCTTCCTGGGTGGCCCATCATCATGTGTCTGTGAAGACTTTCTGGGTGATTCTTGTTGTAGCATCCCTTCAAGTGTGGTCCACACCTCTTCCCTGTCTGTCTTGGGCAGGCATTTCAAGTCTTTGAAACGAGGATCCAAAACTGTAGCAATCTGGAGCCATGCATTGTTGAGCTGTTCTTGACGGGATGCTAGGTCCTCCTTGAACTTGGTCTTGAATCTCACCACATATGCAGGGTCCTCATCACAGGCTTCCATCTTGAGACGCAAATGGCAGAGAGAAGGTAGTACCACAGAACAGGAGACATAGGCCTCTCCACCCAGGAGCTCAGTTACATACCTACGCACACAAACACACACATGCAAGTCAAGTCAAGTCATCTTCATTTATATAGCGCTTTTAACAATGGAGATTGTTTCAAAGCAGCTTTACAGAGAAAAACATACAATTTACAGTAACAGAGATTGTCACATGCACATGCACTGTCACATGCACACAGAGACAGTGTATTATTAGAACAGTGGTTATCAACATATTATTATTATTATAATTATTGTTATTATTATTATCATCATTATTATTTTTTACATACATGTTATTGATATTTGACTTTGTTTAATTCATTCCAGAAAATAATCAAAGCAATGTTATTTGATAAGTTACAGACTGATTTACCTGCATGGCTCTAGAAGTGTCTCCAGCCTCTGCAGTTTATCCCACTCTGATGCGATCGGCAAAACGAGTTTGTGCTCCTGATTGTCCAGGGCTGCGATGACAGCCTCTTTATTTCTGCTCACGCGCTTGACCATTTCCAGCGTCGAATTCCAACGTGTCGGAACATCCTGGATCAATGGCTCTTCCTTCTTCCCCAGACTGACTTGTTGTGCTTGAAGCTCCGCAGCATTTGCTGGGCTGTGCTTAAAATGACCGACAACTTTGCGAGCCTTGGCCAAAGCATTTACAAAGCCGCTGTCAGCAAGACTCACTGTGACACTTCTCTGCACCATGTGAGCGACACAGTTCATGTGTTCATAGCGTGTAAGTCGAATTGCGGCAACCATGTTGCGTGCACTGTCAGTCCCAATGGTTGTTGTCTTGCCCTCGATGTCCCACTTACGTGCAACAGACAGGAACTGTTCTTTACAAGCCTCCGCAAAATGACGCTCCTCAGTTTTTAATATAGTCAGCGCAAAAGACTTCAGTTCCCACGTGTCACTGATGAAATGTGCAGTTACTCCGAGGTAATTGTTGTTACTCACTGATGTCCAATGGTCTCCTGTCAGGGCGATATGATTCACTTGAGCCAAGACCTCTTTCCTTTTTCCTTTTTCGTTTTCATAGAGCTCGTGGATTTTCGTCATAACTGTGGCTCTTGACGGTGGCTTATAGAATGAGTCTTGAGACGCCACTCGCAAAACATCAAGGAAACCTTTGTCTTCTACAATGCTAATAGGTCTACAATCCTTTGCAATCCATTTTGCTATTGTGTTGGTCAAATTATCTGAGGTTGATTTTGTTAATGGCCTGCGAACATTCAGCGTGGTCTGGCGCAAGCCACTTGCTGAACCTGACGGCCCAGCAAACGCATGTTTGGCATTGACATGGTACCTCAAGCTTGAACAGCTCCGGTGAAATTGAAACTCCTTGTTACAAATCTTGCAAATAACCTTGTACTTGTTAACTGTACCATCATCATTCTTTTTATATTTGAATCCGTCAATAGGCCCACTTTGCTCACCTTGCTCCATCTCGCCGCTAGCTCTCAACCACTTTCCTGACCTGAATAATTTGTCACACTGCGCATGCGTGAAATGCGTTAAAAAAATTGACGTAATTAACAACAGACAACTAATTAACGCCGTTAACGCGCTATTTTTGACAGCCCTAATATATATATATATATATATATATATATATTTATACCACGGGCTGTTTAAATACTCGATTCTGATTGGCTGGAAGGTGTGCAGTAAAACCGTTTAAGGCACAGGTAGTTCCAGTCAGTTTGATTACAGTTCGAAATTAATCCGCTACTATAAACATTGGTAACCATAGTAACAGAGTTACACTTGTAAAAGAGTGAGAGAGAGACACATAACATATGAAAACGTTAGGTAGGCTCAGAGCCATAGAGAGAAAGAGTTGCGACGCTCTTTGATGTCGCTGCGATGGCTATCACGTGGTTCATGTAAGCCCCAATAGTTCCAAAACATACGCTGGCTGTCATGTTCTTCTATGGGACAGACAGCAGCGATTGCATTATTGACCGGTAAATATAAAATAAAACACACACCCAAGTACTTTTTCAGCTGTTACTGCATTATTGCATTTTATAATGTCAGTTTTGCATTTGGAGAGGCAGGGTAACAATGAAATAGCCTATTACTTAGATACGTTTTAGGCTTTTTTTTTTTGAGGGAAAAGACAGAGCTAGATAAGATCGAAGACGACAAAGATGAGGTCAATACGAAAAAGACTACTAAATGGGCAGTTAACACTTTCAGTGACTTGTTGCGCCAAAGACAGAACAATTGTGATTTCGAGACCTAATGTTACTCTGCTTCTCTTTTAAATGCAAGTTGGAGCAAAAAAGAACCTTGCTAAATTGACTTATGCTCCTTTGTTTTTAGGTGCACTGAAGAGTAATGCAATTACTCAAAGTGTGAACCGCAAGCAAGTGGAAATGGCGCTGGGGAAGTGGTTCACCGGCGCACGTGACCGTGGAGGGGAGAGGGCTGCAAGAGCCCAAAGACAAAAGGGAGCATCCACCACGCCATGAGTGTATTTCGTATTAAAGGAGTAGTTCATTTTTAAAAAAAACTTTTGCTGATCATTTACACACCCCCATGTCATCCAAGATGTCCATGTCTTTCTTTCTTCAGTCGAAAAGAAATTAAGGTTTTTGATGAAAACATTCCAGGATTTTTCTCCATATAATGCACTTTTACTGGGTACCAAACGGTTCAAGGTCCAAAACACAGTTTCAGTGCAAACTGCAAACTGTTCAAAGGGCTTTAAACGATTCCAGACGATGAATAAGGGTCTTATCAAGCGAAACGATCGCTCATTTAAAAAAATAAATAACAAAGTTTAAGTTTTATAAGCTCAAATGCTCGCCTTGCTCTGTTCTGTGATGCGCGTTCGTGACTCTCCTGTTCAAACTCGTTTATCAAAAAGGAACGAATCTTTTTCCGAGTCATTTCGTTCGTTGAATGAACCAAATTACTTGAAAAAAGATTTGTTCATTTTGCATTTTGATGAACGAGCCCTTTGAACAGTTTGCACTGAAACTGTCTTTTGGACCTTGAACCGTTTGGTACCCAGTAAAAGTGCATTATATGGAGAAAAATCCTGGAATGTTTTCATCAAAAACCTTAATTTCTTTTCGACTGAAGAAAGATTGACATGGACATCTTGGATGACATGGGGGTGTGTAAATGATCAGCAAAAGTTTTTTTAAAAGTGAACTACTCCTTTAATGTATTTTTTGGAGAGATTTTTTATTTTATTTTTTTCAGAGATTTTTTTTTCAGAGATCTACTGTTGTGACATTTAAATTGTTTTTGTTGTTCAATTAAACAATATATTTCTTGCAGTTCAAAGCGTCAAGTGTCTTGTATTTATCTTGGACTTATATTCATTCTTCGATTTTAGTTTTTCTTAGATTGTTTCCTTAAAATATTTGGCATGGTTGGGCTTAGATAGGCCTTGCATGAAATGCCCAGTTAGGACCCACATAAGATCCTTACAGAGCCCACTTTAAGCCCATAGGGGCATTCACGGTTGAATCCTGGTGCAAGCCCACTTTAAACCCCTTTAGGTAGGTGGGGCCCAAATGGGTCTGACATTAATTACCCAGTTAAGAACCACATAAGACCCTTACAGGTCCCACTTAAAACCCATCTGGGCATCCACGGCTGGCCCCCTGTGTGGATCCTGGGTACAAGCCTATTTTAAATGCCCTTTAGGCAGGTGGGGCCCAAATGGGTCTGTCATGAATTGCCCGGTTAAGATCCCACATAACACCCTTATAGATCCCATTTAAAGCCCATCTGGGCATCCACGGCTGGATCCTGGGTGCAAACCCACTTCAAACCCCTTTGGGCAGGTGGGGCCCCAATGGGTCTGGCATGAATTTCCCACTTAGGACCCACATAAGACTCTTACAGAGCCCATTTAAAGCCCATCTGGGTAACCATGGTTGGATCCCGGGTGCAAGCCCACTTAACCTCTTAACCTTCTCCAGAGCGTCGGCGCACTGAAGCGTTTTTTTTTTTATTTAGTTCAAATATACTATCAGATTTAATGTTATACCTTGACAAACTATACATCATTAAAAAGATATAAGACTCAAGATTCAGTATTTGACCACTATTGTATTCTGAGAAACTTATAGTGACAGTTATGTCTTAATTTGTGTCAGGAGTTATGAAATGAAAAAAATGAGTCGATACCTTTAATATGAATTATGAGCGTCAGCCGGTCCATTCATAAAAAACACTCCGTGCTGTCGTCATGACAGCGATTCACAAAACAACGTCCCTGAGGGCTTTTAGCTCAACAATGTGCAGATGTGGAGAAATATTGATATATTCTCATAGATTCACATCATATTTCTATAGACAGGAATAATATTTATTGAATTTATACCCAAATGCGTCGATGTAATCATAATGATCGCTTCTTACTGAGATGTGCTGTGTTTTCCATTCATACCAATAGCATGGGGGCGCTATTATGTCCAATAAAAGTCCA
>NW_026607414.1:0-22500 GCF_029890125.1 Rhinichthys klamathensis goyatoka
TAGATGCAAAGCAAGTCAGACCTAGGGCTGTGTGATGTATTGAATATCACAGTATATTTGTAATTGTTTTTGCTGGTCACATAATACCAAGCAAAAGTTGGTTTCCTAAAGATCATGTGATTAAACTAGTTTCATGATCATTTGTTTTTATGAGAGGAGATTCAATAACACTGTTAGAGTTTCCATTTATTAATTTCACAAATCAGTTCGATTTCAATGAATTGAGAGTCAAAACTCTGATTCGATGATATAATGAATACAAGTTCTAATATGTATAATTAATACAAATACAGGTGAAAACTCGAGAAATTAGAATATGGTGCAAAAGTTCATTTATTTCAGTAATTCAACTTAAAAAGGTGAAACTAATATATTATATAGACTCATTACATGCAAAGTGAGATATTTCAAGCCTTTATTTCTTATAATTTTTGATTATGGCTTACAGATATGAAAACTTTCTCACATTCACAATATTCTAATTTTGAATTTGGGGTTTTCATAAGCTGCCATAATCATTTCAATTATAACAAATAAAGGCTTGAAATATCTCACTTTGCATGTAATGAGTCTATATCATATATTAGTTTCACCTTTTAAGTTGAATTACTGAAATAAATGAACTTTTGCACCATATTCTAATTTTTCGAGTTTCACCTGTATAATAACAAAAGGTAAATCAGCATTTATAGAACATCACTGTAATTAAAACCTGTTCATATATAAACAATTCTTAAGAGTGTCGTATTTCTCACATCAAAATGTTCTGGTAAAAAATAATGTAGGTAAATATCACTGTTTATCATATTGGTGCATAAAAATGTAAATTAATAAATATGATTCTTCACGTTCATTTACGGTAATTAAAAACAGTGTGGGAAAACCATGCATTGAATAATTGCAACTAGATTTTTTACACATGCTTACTTCTTGTGGTAAAACATTTTTGATTTTTTTTTTAAACAACCATATGAAATTATGTGAATTTCTGACCCGATTTATCTTTCTGGATGGCCTTGTCCTCAAAGTATCTGAACATCACCTGGAAGCGGTCGGCATCGTTTCGAGTGCAACATCCTGAGGAGGGCGGAGAGAGAGAGAGAGAGAGGGAGAGAGAGAGAGAGAGAGAAGTGAGAGAGAGAGAGGGAGAGAGTAGAGAGAGAGAGAGAGAGAGAGAGAGAGGGAGAGAGGAGAGGGGAGAGAGAGAGAGAGGGAGAGAGAGAGAGAGAGGAGGAGAGAGAGAGAGAGAGAGAGAGAAGAGAGAGAGAGAGAGAGAGAGGGAGAAGAGGAGAGGGGAGAGAGAGAGAGAGGGAGAGGGAGAGAGAGAGAGAGAGAGAGAGAGTAGAGAGAGAGAGAGAGAGAGAGAGGAGAGAGAGGGGGAGAGAGGAGAGAGGGGAGAGGGAGAGGGAGAGGGAGAGAGGGAGAGAGGGATCGGAGAGGGGGAGAGAGAGGGGGAGAGAGAGAGAGAGAGAGAGAGAGGGAGAGAGGGAGTGAGAGGGAGAGAGGGAGAGAGGGAGAGAGGAGAGAGGAGGGGGAGAGAGGGAGAGAGGGAGAGGGGGGGAGAGAGAGAGGAGAGGAGAGAGAGAGGAGAGAGAGAGAGAGAGAGGAGAGAGAGAGAGAGAGAGACGAGAGAGAGAGAGAGATGAGAGAGAGAGAGAGCAAAGAGAGAGAGAGAGAGAAGAGAGAGAGAGAGAGATGAGAGAGAGAGAGAGAGGAGAGAGAGACGAGAGCGAGAGAGAGAGAGAGAGAGAGAGATAGAGGAGATGAGAGAGCGAGAGAGAGCAAAGAGAGATGGGTAAATCACACCTCACAATTTTAGATTATGAGAGGCACTTCTGGTTTGTTTATCAAAAAGGTAATTTAATCATTAAATTACTATTGTTTTGCATCAATAAGGGCAGTTACTAATAATATTACATGTGTGTTTACTGGAAATTTGACATCGCATAACTTGAATTAAAATTAACTTTCATTAACAAAAGTAACGAGCAAAAACCTAATGTACAAATTCTACTCGTATTAAATGTACCATTGTTCTTCTATAGTATCACACTGAATGACCGACAGCCTCAGTGATTATAAAAGGAAGCAGTCTTTACTCTTTACTTGCTCTCTGCGTAATTGCATAAAGGTTTTGTTTTTCATGAGACTGTGACTTCCTACTTTTTTCCATATACAGGTGAAACTCGAAAAATTAGAATATGGTGCAAAAGTTCATTTATTTCAGTAATTCAACTTAAAAGGTGAAACTAATATATTATATAGACTCATTACATGCAAAGTGAGATATTTCAAGCCTTTATTTGTTATAATTTTGATGATTATGGCTTACAGATATGAAAACCCCAAATTCAAAATTAGAATATTGTGAAAAGGTTTTCATATCTGTAAGCCATAATCATCAAAATTATAACAAATAAAGGCTTGAAATATCTCACTTTACATGTAATGAGTCTATATAATATATTAGTTTCACCTTTTAAGTTGAATTACTGAAATAAATGAATCTTTGCACCATATTCAAATTTCTCGAGTTTCACCTGTATTAGGGTATGGAGGACCAACTCTACCATATTTAAAAATAAATACAGAAATAAATAAATGCTCAATAAATAAATAAGCATACAATTAATTGCCCCAAAAAATACAATAAACAAATAAATGTAGGTAGAAATTAAATTATACAGTGAGACATAAATGTATATACCTCTTTTAATTAGCTTCTTTATTTATTCACCTTTGTAATAATTACCTTATTTATTTATTGTCCGTTATAATCTTCAACTTTATTTATTAATTACTTATTTTTTGAAGTATTTATTTATGTGCATGTTATAATATTTTTGTCTGTTTTATTCTTCCTTTGTATTTTTTTACCCTATTTATTTCTTCAATGCTATTTATTTCTGCCTGTCGTTTTTACATTTCTGTATGCATTTCCGCCTCATTATGCAAATGAGGAGGGGCTGCGTCTTAAGGGGTCAACTTCTGCCCATTGGTTGGTTAGCATTTTACTGCATCGGTCGAATCTACATGCCACCGCGGCCGCGATATTCTTTTTTTTGCAGGGTGGTAGGGGAAGACTCATTAATATTCATTAGGGAACTCATCCCTGATTGTCAATTTAAAAGATACATTTTAAAGTCAAGAAAGTCGCAGTTTGATGTAAAACTGTTGAGGTATAAGACTGTGAAAATACGTAATTAAAAAGACTACAAACCCAAAAGGCGCACATTTTCTCTCAATGAATGAAGCTAACTTTACTGAAGCTAACTTTACTGGAGCTAACTTTAATGAAGCTAACGTCTGTCATTTGTTCTATAGTCTTACGTTATAATCGTAACGTTACGCCGTCATGCCGGAGTGTTTTGTACCAGACTGCACACACACCAGCAGCGGATCTCGCTCGTTGTTTCGCTTCCCGGGAGATGTAGTTCATTGAGCGATTTTCACATAAAACTAAATGTCACTCTTCTGTTTTATGTCCAACTGCGACTTTCTTGACTTTCATAATTATCTTTTAAATTGACAAACATCATATGTGTAATTCAGGGCACAGTTCAGACGGAATAAAAAGATAAAGTTGTCTCTCGCCATTGACTACCATACATATTTTTTCCGAAATAAGGTCCCATGAGCCGGAAGCGGAGGGGAGGGGCGTTGACCCCTTAAGACGCAGCCCCTCCTCATTTGCATAATGAGGCAGAAATGCATACAGAAATGTAAAAACGACAGGCAGAAATAAATAGCATTGAAGCAATAAATAGGGTAAAAAAATACAAAGGAAGAATAAAACAGATGCAATAAAACATGCACATAAATAAATACTTCAAAAAATAAGTAATTAATAAATAAAGTTGAAGATTATAACGGACAATAAATAAATAAGGTAATTATTACAAAGGTGAATAAATAAAGAAGCTAATTAAAAGAGATACATTTATGTCTCACTGTATAATTTAATTTCTACCTACATTTATTTGTTTTGTATTTTTTGGGGCAAATAATTGTATGCTTATTTATTTATTGAGCATTTATTTATTTCTGTATTTATTTTTAAATATGGTAGAGTTGGTCCTCCATATTAGGGAGTGGAAAAGGCTAAAAAGCCAATCAGTGCTCCTGTCTGTCAGTAACCATCTACTGGTTAGGGTGGTAATTTCATGTCTTTTAAAAAAATAACAAAAAAATGTGTGTTTGCTATGAAGTTAGTTTTCCTACATCTTTAAACTTTTATTTTAGAGCGAACCTTTCGCTGATTGTTTACTGTTTAACTGAATTTACTCCCATTGTTCGTGCAAATGAAGAGGATAATGAGCGGAGCTGTTCTGAAGAAAGTCAGAAAGACTGAAAACAGAAAGTTGGAGCGTCTCTGACCTCATATACTCCAGCCGGTAGACAGACAGCAGGTACGTGCACATGGCGAAGTCGAGTTTATTGATGAGGGCGGCGGCTTCAGGAGACGGATCCAGCAAATTAATGATGGTGCTGCGCAGTTCACTCAACTCCGCCTTCAAAAAAGGAGGATTTTACATAACAAACAAGAGCTTTTCAGAATGGGAAACTAGCATATACTGTATACTACTACTGTAAAACAGTAGGCAGTGTGCTACATAACTTCAACACATTGCATGTTCAGTGAATGGCATCCAGTTAACCTCAGAAATAAATAGGGTTAATTTGCATTTTTATTTGTTTTTGTAAAAACTTAGGAGAGTTAAAGGTGCTCTATGTAACTTTTCTACTAAAATGAATCCTTTTTTTATTGCCTGTGTGTGAAGAGGTTGTAATCACACATTAAAATGATCCACTTGTCGAGTTTTGCTATTTCCTCTGAAGGCCAGTATTCCTATTTCTATGTGAAGTCTCCGGGTCGGATTTACCACGAAATCCAACGGATGTGACGTGCATGCGCGCTCCCGAGCCTCTCTCCTTATATACAGTCTATTGTAGACGGTCAGGGAGTTACGTCCGGTTAAAGGCGCACGTTTTTCGGCTTATATCTCAGTCAATCTTTGATCAATATTTCCAAGACTTTAATCGTTCGTAGTGCTGGACGGGGCCTTTCGAACGAGCCCACCTCCGAGGTCCAACTCGCCCGGCTCCCCGAGTTAAAGACGTTCAAAATCGGGGGTCCCAGCGAACGGCGATCCGGTAGGGGGGCGTCCCCGAGGCCCGCCACTCTAGCGTTCCGGCAAGGGTTCCCCTGGGACTCCCCCGAATTTGAGCTCTCTGGGTCTTTGCGTTCCAGAGATACGAGCGATTTTCTTCTGAGATTGTGACGTCACCGGCGTCCGCAATTTTGCAGCGCACCCGATGGTTTTCTGCTAATATCTCCGCGAAAACACCACCAAAAACTATGGAACTTATATGGTTCTTTTCAGCTCGACTAGATGGTCCCAACGAGCTCGGTGCTCGCCGAATCAGTCTAGTATTCGCCGAGATATTTGCGTAATAGACGGTATTGTATGAGTTCGAGCACGAGCGCTCTTGTAAAATTTGGTTGCAATCTGAAACCAGTAATCACCACTAGAGGCCGCTAAAAGTTACATAGAGCACCTTTAAATCAAATAAGTAAATAACAAATATATTTTTAAATTTGTTTTGTCCCCCAGCATGTGAAATTCATCAGTTTGGTCACTTGCATTTACATTTATGCATTTAGAGACACTTTAATCCAAAAGCTACTTACTGTAGAAACAAAAGCAATTAGTCAAAAAGCCAACAATATTCATAATATACAATGCCAGCAAACTTCTTAGTAAAGTAGCTCTCCTCAACAAGACAAATGATTTGAGGAATAATTAATGTCTGACGCACAGACGATGCAGAGCTTTTCACTTACTATTAGAGTTCATAGTAATTTAGATACTAAACAACACTGAGACAGTGAGAGCGTTTGGATACCGGAGTAACCGTGTCGTTCTTCAGTGCCGAGTTGTACTGGAGCTCTGAACGCAGCGGTTCTCCACTCGGGAACGTGAGCAGAGGCGATTTAGTGGCGATTTCACACACTCCCTCGTACCATTCCTCAGGCCACAGACCTAAAACACAGGCAAACACACACTTCTGTAGAAATACTGCGAGAGAAATCCTGCTAGAGAACACGCTCAGATTGTGTACGTGGTGAATTCATGTTTAAATGCAGTCAGTAATGGTGATGATTTTATTTCCTTACCAGATCCTTCCACAGCAAAACCCATGACCACAGAATAGAGCCAGAAATCTCTGAAGAGCTTCTGCAGGCGAGGTTTGGCCTCCTTAATGGCGGGCAATCGGCGGGTCAGCTGCGTGAAATTACACAGCAAATTAAATACTTCAAACACAAAAACATGATCAAAATGTTAGTTCTTTAGAATGGTTATATTCTACAAAAAAGCACCGTGTGCCGTCACTGTTCTTCTTTAAAAAAAAACACAAAAAAATAATTTTTGTTTTAAATAATGAAAACTTACATAAAGAAATCATTATACAAATAAATAATATTTTAAAAATCAAGTAAAAAAATACATTGTTACAGTGATCAATACAGTATCAGTAACTTATCACGTCAGGGATTTGTTTACAGTCCACATTATTTAACATTTCGACATGCTCTGTTAGTCCAAAAATTATAAAAAGGGAGTCCATATCGTTAAAAACATTTACTTTTCTCTATTCTACATGTCAGTTTTTCCAAAGCAAGATTAAATGACATTTATTTGATCCATTAGGAGATTATCCCATGTTAAACGAAATCTATAAACTTGGATGTACAAGGTAAATATGCAATAAGCGCAATTTCGCTTCCAAGGAGAAACTCTCTTCAGTC
Organism: Rhinichthys klamathensis goyatoka; assembly: GCF_029890125.1. Lineage (NCBI taxonomy): Eukaryota > Metazoa > Chordata > Actinopteri > Cypriniformes > Leuciscidae > Rhinichthys > Rhinichthys klamathensis. Next base: position 6,812 of record NW_026607414.1, read on the forward strand.
AGTTCGCAAATCAAAAACCTTTTCTTACAATGAAATGTCGTTTCCTCATTACATTTAATACAGCTGTCAGGGATATCAGGATTAAACCTATGTAATTTAACTGGGGTAATGTAAGTCCTAAGAGGCCATTTACAGCATATCTGTAGTAATTTGCACCTAGAATTAATGGACGGAGAGCATTTCAAGGGTTAAATAAGTCAGATGTGAGGAATGTTTGAACTCGCTACTGTTTGATCAGTGAAGAGCCACTTCAAAGTCCAGCTGGGGATCGAATCCACAAACGGACGTCCACATACATACAAACAGAGAGATTCCAGAGGGAAAGAGCAGGTAAGCAGCTCAAACTAGCATTAAAGACTATAAGATTTCATAAGTGTGATATTTCAAAGATCAAGCTAAGAAAGTAACCAAAAGCAAATCCTTTAAGAATAATTGAAAATCACTATTGATGTCCCCATTAGTGTCTATGGGGGTTACGGCCCTGGATTTTGCAACATGCGTATGAGCATTGAGTGTTAGATTTCCGAGTGTAAAATCTGCAAGTGACGCTGTCAATCGTTCAATATTCCCATGTGTGCTTGTTTTATTTATTTTTTCATAGGATGTGGATCTTTCAAGTTATAGTTGCAGCCTCTCTCTTGAGTAGCCCAGCTCTGGCTGGGGTCAAAGACCTCAGTTCACACTTTGGTGGAGTTGAGAAGGAAAAGTTGGTGGATGCCCGTGGACTTTCACCAGGAGGAGGAAACACAGACATTGAGTCCATCCCGTTGGACTTCCATCGGGAAAACACGGTCACGAACGACCTCCCTCTGGAGGGACTGGAAGATGAAGACTACTTGGACTTCGATAAGATCTTTGCGGAAGGTGAGGATGACTACAGCGAAGGCGATCACATAGATGAGATCTCCACGCCGGCTCCTGACCTTGACCTCTTCTTGGAGCCAAGTGACCCCAAAATACGGAGAGCGCGTCTGTTGCGGCTCTTCCACGGGCAATCGCGCCTCCACCGAATCAACGTCGTCAACGGTCGTTTCGGGTTTCGGCTTTATCGGAAACTGCGCAATCGACTTAACCAGACGGACAACATTCTTCTTGCTCCTGTCGGGATCTCCATCGCGATGGGAATGATGTCTCTGGGAGCCGGACCGACCACTCAGGAACAACTCTACCAAACTCTCGGATTTGCCGAATTTGTCAACGCCAGCGCACATTACGATAACTCGACCGTGCACAAGCTGTTCCGCAAACTCACACACAGGCTCTTCAGACGAAACTTCGGGTACACTTTACGCTCCGTTAATGACCTGTATGTGAAACGCAACGTCCAAGTACAGGAGGCTTTCCGTGCCGACGCAAAGACGTACTACTTTGCCGAGCCTCAGTCTGTGGATTTTGCCGACCCGGCGTTCCTTGTGAAGGCCAACCAACGCATTCAGAAAATCACCAAAGGTCTGATAAAGGAACCGCTGAAGAGCGTCGACCCCAACATGGCAGTGATGCTCCTGAACTACCTCTACTTCAAAGGTGAACCAATTCAAGCCCATTCTGGTGGTCAAGACCTAAAGTCTGAAACTCTTGACTAACGGTTTACCCCGTCGGCAATCAACCCTAAAGCAAATAATCATGCACTATGTGAAATGTTTTGTGTACTATGCAACATTTCATTTAGCCCGACTGCATTGACCAGCATCTTCACTAGTTTAATCAGTAAGACTACTAGGCTGGTCAAACAAGCATTGTCTTTCTTGTGAACCTGGTTAACCAGCCTCAGTAGGGGCTTTCGCACCAGAGGAACCTTTTCATAGTTTCTTGAACTAATGGCGTACCCACTTTTTGGTGTGTTCGCACTGCAGGAACTGGGAACGAATTTAATTCTAGGAACGCATTTTGGGGAACAAATGCTACTTCAGAGTAGGGTTCAACCCAGCACAATAGGAACCACCAGTGACGCAAGTGCTCGCCATTTTTAAAAAGCAGTGTAAACACACAGTTTACTTCATGAACAAACTCCACGATGGACATAAACAAGACATATACAGATAGCAAATGTTAACAGTTCTTTTCTCAGCCTCGATGATATGATCATACGATGATTTCGTCCTCTATTTTGCTCTTTCTATCGCATAACTTATACGTCTACATTCCATCTCCACTATCACGAATACCATGACACACAACAAAAACACAGCTCCGATCACGACGTCCTCCATTCTCCAGTTGTTGACGTCATTGAATGCAACGCTGAAACCTACAGTCGGCAAGTCTGGCAGATTAAGGGGACTTAGCCAAAATTTTGAATGTTTACAACTCTCATGCCCCTCCCCCACGAGGACCCTCCCATCGAGTTCGTGCTCATCCGTGCGTGTGCACCAGATTTTCTGTGAACGCGCCCGTCTCTTCAGCATCGATACATTTTCTACAGGTGTTTTCTTTCCCTTGGTTGTTTTGGACCTCTTAGCTCTGGTTGTTAACCGAGGAATTGGAAGCTTGTTAGTAGATTTTCTCTCCGCCATCACGCTTCGTACAATCCAACACACCTGCGAACTTCAGGCGTCTGTAGAGGCGCTTCGCGTCGGGTGGTTCTTCGCCTCTACGTTGTGCATTAAAATCCTTTAATGCATGGCTAGCCATGGATTATCCCATACCTGTTGGAGCATAGTGTCGGTTTCAGTGAATATGATTAAAAAAAAAAACTTGCCGACTGCAGCTTTAAAGGTTGTATCAGCGATTTCAGGGCCAAAAAAGGCCCAAACATAAATGATCACATTCATCTAATCTTTCCTAACGATCCGCTAGCTGTCCGCCCCATAAGCAGGCCGTCAAAAAAACGCGTCTCTGTAGGCAGCCTAGGCTCTGAGATCTGCACACAAAAACAATTGGGTTCACAAACCACTCAAAACCCAAATAAATAGTGTTCCAACCAATCACAGACAGGGGTTCGTTGATAGACACTGGCTTCTTCTTCGGCTCCGACTTCGCTTGCAGCCGTGCATGAGCGCAAAACCTCACAACACCCCGCCCCCTCCCCCTGTCGGTGATTGGTTGGAACACTATTTATTTTGGTTTTGAGTGGTTGGTGAACCCAATTCACCTTTGGCTAAGCCCCGCCCCCCTTAGTTACTGTTGCTACGTCCGACAAACAAACTTCATCTGGGCTCTGGTATCAACATGGCTTATGCTGTGACAGCTCTTCCCGCTGAAATGTTTTCAAACTTTTATAAAGCAGCAAATAAAGTGTCCGATAGAAGTAGGCAAAAGGGGCTGCAATATACGTTCGAAGGCTATATTCACGACATAAAAGGAAACGCAAGGAACAAGGCATCCAAAACGAGGCAAAAGCATACCGGTCACAGTCAAAAAATTAACCACCGCATATCCTACTAATGGAGACGGAGGCTGGGACTAACAATATCAAGGAGCAACACTGTTTATGCAAAGCTGGGTAGGTCTCTATTCACTTCTATAATCGTTATTACAAAGCAAAAAACGCACACCCCCCTCCAACCTCTCTGGGAAACGCGTATCTGTGTTACAAATGCCCCAGGCACAACGTTTAACCATATTTTAGATAAAACTACGACGGTAATAGCCTGCCGAGACCAAAAATATGAGACGCCTGTGTTAAAGTCAATGGAGCGCTGTGAAAAAGTGTCGGACCTCTGTGGCAGCTCGTTCTTGGCTGCGCTGTGATTGGTCAATCTACATTCTAGGGTGTGGCTTAGCCAAAGGCGAATTGTTTTTGTGTGCAGATCTCAGAGCCTAATCTGCCTACAGAGAGCTAGGGGATCGTTAAGAAAGATTAGATGAATGTGATAATTTATGTTTGGGTCTTTTTGGGGCCTGAAATCGCTACTACAACCTTTAAATAATGTCCCTGTCGGCCAGCTTACGTCACTTCAGAGTTCCTGCTCTGAAGTGACGTAATATTTCCTTAGGGGAACACTTAGTTCTCGGGGAACCACCCTTGTGACTAGTTCCTATAACTACCCGGTGCGCAAGCCCCTAAGTTTTGCTGGCAAACCTCATGCCTATGCTAACTAGACTTGCACCAAACAACCATAAACCACGACAATTGTTTTGTCTTTTCAACAGGGAAACTTGTAGATCAAAGAAGCCAACCCTGCTCACGGAGGGCTACCTTCCTGCAGACTTCATTACCAACACACCAGCCTAGAAGTTTCTAGTGATATCCTAAAGACCTTGATTAGCTGGTTCAGGTGTGTTAAATTAGAGCTGGAGCAAAACTCTGCTGGAAAGTGGCCCCCCCATGAGCACGATTGGACACCCCTACTTTGAACAGATTAGAAGTCAAAAGGAATAATATTACATGCAGCTCACATATAACACCAATGTCATGTGTCCCCAACAAACGCAGGTACGTGGGAGCAGAAGTTCCCGAAGGAACTGACACACTACCGGCAATTCCGTGTCAATGAGAAAAAGCAGGTGCGTGTTCCCATGATGCAGAACAAGGGGAGTTACCTGGCGGCGGCCGACCACGAGCTCAACTGCGACATACTTCAGCTTCCCTACACCGGGAACATCAGCATGCTCATCGCCGTTCCTCAGAAACTCTCAGGAATGAGATCCCTGGAGCAGGAGATCTCCCCAACCCTGATCAACAAGTGGCTTAACAACATGACCAACCGGTAAAGCACCATAAAACACTAGTCTGAGCAAGTCTGCAAGGCACTTTAATGTCATCGACTCAATCACTTGAAGTGCTGAACAAAGTAGGATCCGAACTATTGCTGGTCCTGGAATAAAACTTAAGTTAAGTTTAGGTTTAATCATTCTTAAAGGGGTGGTTGATTATGATTTCACTTTTCTAACTTTAGTTTAGTTTAGTTTATTAAGATCCCCATTAGCTACTGCAAAAGCAGTAGCTATTCTTCCTGGGGTCTATAGACTTCAACAACAAAAAAAAATATTCGTATAACATAAAACCGTACATTATATAGACAAAAATGGAGTGTACACATTCTTACATAACCATACAACAACGTACTAAAAGAAAAAACAATAAAACAACAAAAACGACAGCTCTACAATATGCATTATCACAATTCAAATGTAAATAAATAAAGTCTTAATCTTTTACGAAAATTCATAGCATTCATTCCCAAAATCAAAAACTGCGGAAGAGAATTCCATGCCACCATTGCTCTATACAGCACCGTCCTTTGTATAAGGTTAGTTCGACACGAAGGTAACAAAAAGCGACTCTCTGTTGACTGACGAGTGGAATATTGATGCACAGCACTAAAAAAAGACAGTCTGCTGTATAATACTTCTGGCATTTTTGTAACAATAATTTTTCTAACAAAATTAACAATACAATAATTAATCCTACTTTTTACACTTAACCAAACTAACCTAGTATTCAAGTCTCTAACACTAGTCCTAAAAGGGCAATTTAAAACTACCCGAGCTGCTTTATTTTGAGCAACTTGCAATTTTCTTAAGTTCATTTCAGTTGTACTTGACCAAATAATTGAACAATAATCCAAATGTGATAGAACTAAGGATTCTACTAATATTTTCATCACTCGATTTGGAATAAATTTTCTACAATGCTTAACAACTGCCAGACTCCTGCCCATTTTCAATAATATTTGATTTATATGACTATTCCAATTTAACAAATTATCAACAATCACACCGAGTAGCTTCGCCTCCGTAACCTGTTCTATCACAATACCCCCCACAGTCAGACTCAACACAAGCGGATCTTTTAACAAATACTTGGATCCCAGCACCATACATTTACTTTTCTCTGCATTAATCACCATATTATTGTCCCTAATCCAATTTTCAATTAGTTTCAGTTCAACTTGTAAAACTTTGTTAAGTTCAACAAGGGTTTGCGCGGACGTGTAAATTGTAGAATCATCTGCATATAGGGCCATGGTGGAATTCTCTAAAACAAAAGGCAGATCATTCGTAAAGATAGAAAACAAAAGCGGCCCAAGGCAACTCCCTTGTGGCACACCACAATCGAGAGTCTGTATATCAGAATTACTCCCATTAAATGTTACAATAAACTCCCTATTGGCAAGATAACTTTTAATCCATTCAATAGCAGATGTTTCAAAACCATAACAGATTAACTTTTCCAACAAAATTTCATGATCAAGTACATCAAAAGCAGCACTCAGATCTAACAATACTGTTCCAACAATTTTTTTATTTTCAATATCTTTTATCCAATCCTCAGTTATCTGAGCCAAAGCTGTTGTTGTAGAATGTTCCTTCCTGTATGCATGCTGATAAACAGAATTTAAATCATTTATGCTAAAATAAATGATTTAGTTAGTGTGTAATGTTGCTGTTTGAGCATAAACAACATCTGCAAAGTTACAACGCTCAGAGTTCAAAGCAAAGGGAGATATTTGCTTTTAAAGAAATCGTTTTTTAAGGACTACAACAAACGGCTGGTAGAACTACACGAGCTTCCTCCCGGGTTAGTGACATCACTAACCCTAAAATTTACATAAACCCCGCCCCCGGGAACACGCAGTCCATGTTGAGAAGAGGAAGAGCTGTTGTAGTTGAGCACATTTGTGAGTCAGCTCAAACTGTAGCATCCGTCTTTTCACATGCAATAGAAAGTCACTCTGTGTGCATCTCACAACAGTTCCTATACAAGCGATTTATAGATTATCCTGACAGAATATGCTAATTGAAAATAGTTAACTCCACATCAGCAACAAATTCATCAACTAACCATTCAGAGATGTCCTGTTGCTTCTACATGTTGTCACTTCTTCTTAGTCTCTCCATCTTTGTCTGAATCCGGTTTAAACATAAAAAGGCAGAACAGTTTCTGACATTTTAGCGTGTCTGCGTGAGGTAATCGTGAGGTAATCGGAGCTGCTAACACACACACTCTTGAAGCTCCGCCCACTGTGCCGGGAGCAGCAGCTCATTTGCATTTAAAGGGCCAGACACAAAATGGTGCGTTTTTGCTAATCCTCAAAAAGTGACAACTTTAACATGCTATATAAAAATATCTGTGGGGTATTTTGAGCTAAAACTTCACATATACACTCTGGGGACATCAGAGATTTATTTTACATCTTGTGAAAAGGGCATTATACCACCCCTTTAACTAATTATTTTCATTTGATTTCAATTATATACAGTAATATTATTGATCTGACTTCACTGACACTACAGAATGAGAACAAAACTTGAACTGAATTGAGCTGGATGATGAAACCACTGCTGCTTTATAGCTGATTAGACTTGAATTTTACATCAGACACTGTTATTGAACTGAACTGAATTGAATAATGACCATCGTCTGTAGAGCTCCTTACAGCCGAATTTATCTCTTTTTAAAATTGATTAACTTTACACAGTTATTGATCAGAACTGAATCAACATTGAACTGACTGAAAAATGAAAGAATTGAAGAGCATCATTGATCCTTATTGTCACATTTATCAATGTAAAGCTGCTTTGAAACAATATGTTTTGTATAAAGTGCTATACATTATGATTAGACTATTAGTGGTATGTTATGTTCAGACAGAGTTTGATTATGATGATTTGAAAAAAATGTCAATCCAGGAACACGTCCTAATCGGCTAAATCATTCTTCAGTTGTATTCTAACAATCAAACTTCTCTTTTTGTGCTCGTCTCGGGCAGGACTCGTGAGGTGGTTTTCCCTCGGTTTAAGCTGGAGCAGAACTATGACATGATTGAGCACCTGAAGGAAATGGGCCTGACGGACCTGTTCACTGAAAAGGGCGACTTTTCCTCGATGACCTCCGAGAAGGTCATCATCAACTGGGTAATTGAATGAATGACACGTGGAAAACGAATGCAACTCTAAAGGCCTGTTCACACTCGGACGAATTTCGCGCGCGATATTCGCCGACGTTTAACGCCTCGTGACTAAACAAAGTGCACCAATGTGAGTGTGCACACCGACGCGAAAAACGCCACGCATTAAAGTTCGCATAAAAGTTCTGTTCACTCGGCTCATCGTCAGCGAAAATTGCTTGGGTGTGAACACAAAAAACGCGTTGAAAAACGCTGGCAAATAACGCGCGCCGATATTCGTCCCGGTGTGTACGGGCCTATAGCTTGTTTCACATACAGGAGGTGAAACTCAAAAAATTTGAATATGGTGCAAAAGTTCATTTATTTTAGTAATTCAACTTAAAAGGTGAAACTAATATATAGACTCATCACATGCAAAGTGAGATATTTCAAGCCTTAATTTGTTATAATTTTGATAGGGCTGTCAAACGATTAATCACGATTAATCGCATCCAAAATAAAAGTTTGTGTTTACATAATATATGTGTGTGTACTGTGTATAATTATTTTGTATATAAATGCACGTATATATTTAAGAAAAATATGTTATTTATATATAAAATGTTTATATTTATATAAAATATACATTATATATAGGCTACATTCAGTCTATATACAGTATATACATGCAAATATTTCTTAAATACACATGCATGTGTGGGTATTTATGTATTAAAAATAATTATACACAGTACACACACATATATTATGTAAACACAAACTTTTATTTTGGATGCGATTAATCGTTTGACAACCCTAATGATGATTATGGCTTACAGCTTATGAAAACCCCAAATTCAAATTTAGAATATTGTGAAAAGGTTTTCATATCTGTAAGCCACAATCATCAAAATTATAACAAATAAAGGCTTGAAATATCTCACTTTGCATGTAATGAGTCTATATAATATATTAGTTTCACCTTTTAAGTTGAATTACTGAAATAAATGAACTTTTGCACCATATTCTAATTTTTCAAGTTTCACCTGTATCTTTCTGCACTTATAATCAAATATGCATCACAAGATATAAAGAAACAGGCATTTTCCCTGTTATGTTGAGAGCACTTTAGTTCGCCTACGCCTAATCTCTTATGAATACATCCTCTTTGACCTTTCATTGCACCCTTCATTCCTGTAATCTCTTCTCTCTCTCAGTTCAAGCATCAGGGCACCATTACAGTGAATGAAGAAGGTACAGAGGCCGCAGCATTGACGCACGTCGGATTCATGCCTTTATCAACACAGACGCGTTTCGTGGTGGACCGGCCCTTTCTCTTCCTCATCTACGAGCATCGCACAGGCTGCGTTGTGTTCATGGGACGTGTGGTAGACCCTTCACAGAGTTAATCAGACACACAAGCACAATACAGCCATTCAACGGCCAATGCATCACTGTAAAGCAATGAAACTAAAAAGTTAGTCAAAACAATTATATAAAATAATAGTAGCGAGATATAAAGCAGATAAGAATGATGGTTGTGTTTGTTTATCAAGTAAATTGAGTTTTGTAAAGTAATGCAGTCGTAGTCAGAATTATTGTAAATATGAAGTAAGATGGCTGTGAAAATAAATCTGCATTGATTATCCTTTTGATCTTTCATTCAAAGAATTAGCCAAATTCTAACCATTTATTGAAGTAAAAGAATTGAAAGTAAAAAATTAAATAAAAATCACATTATGAAACAAATGTTTTTCTCTAATGCACATTGGCCACAATTATTGGCACCCCTAGACATTCTTATTACTACAATGTTTCTGAAGTATATTCCCATTCATATTAAAAAAAAAAAAATGTAGCACACCATGTTGACTGGGAACATGAAATTATCCAGCCATGACTTCCTGTTCCACAAGAGTATAAATATGAGAAAACACAAAAGGCCAAATTCCCTTAATCCTCCATCACAATGACTAAAATCAAAGAATATGAATCTGATGTGCAGCAAAAGATTGTTGAGCTTCACAAAATAGAAGAAAATAGCTAAAGCATTGAAAATGCTCATTTCCACGTGCATTAGGACGATATAGACACACGTCCTTTCCCAGGCAGATTCGTAACATTTCATGTTGATTGGAATTTCTTAAATTATTTCCCTGACGGTGGAAATAAGAGTTTTCAATGTTTTAGCTATTTTCTTCTATTTTGTGAAGCTAAACAATCTTTTGCTGCACATCAGATTCATATTCTTTGATTTTAGTCATTGTGATTTTGGCCTTTTGTGTTGTTTTCTCATAGCGTGCGAAGAGAAAAGTTTGAGTGTCCAAAGACTCTCAAATGTTCACAGATGGAGAATTTCAGAAATTAGTTGAGAAAGAACTTTTTTGGCAGCAAACACAGGGATAAAAAGTACCCCATGCGCACTGGATCTTTAATGTTGTGGGCCTATTTTTTTGCTGGAGATCTTGGACTTCTTTTTAAGATACATGTTATTATGTATTCTAGCAAATACCAACAGATATAAAATCAAAACCTGACGGCCTCTGCTAGAAATCTTATAATTGACCGTTCGCAAAGACCCGCCGCCCTTAGTTACTGTCGCTATGTCCGACAAGCTACGCTGCTCTCACACACACACACACACACACCATGTTCTCACGCAGTGAAAAATACATCGCGGACTGACAACACGCTGACAGACAGTCACAGGACAGACCAGGTTACTTTTCGCTTACTTACAAAGTCTCACCTCAAATTTGGGTCTTAAAAAAAAGAAAAGAAATTTAAACAATAAATACCGTTTTGTGGCTCTTTAATGTGTCGTGACAGATCGCTGTAGAGCATCAGTTAAAGCTGCGCGTGATCCGATCATCTCTTCCTTCTAGTTCATTTATAGCATCAAATAAACATTAATGAACATAAGAAGGAATGTTGTTTTAACCGCAGAAAGGCATCAGTACACTCCGTTTTTCAAGTCCAAATCCTCCCATGTTAATCTACTAATGGTGCGTTCTATTATTGATCCGTGTCGGAGTTCCGACTAGGAAGACAGACGTTGCCTAGCAACACACACCAACACGCCCTCTTTCCTCAGATTTTCCCGCTCGGATTTCGGACAACCGTGAGGACACTGAGCGAGAATTCCAACACGGAATCCAAGATGGCTGCGCCCTGTGTGACTTTAGTATGAATTGTTTTCATTGTTTTTGGACCGCTTTGGTTGTTTAAATGAAGATTTTAAATCACTCAATACCTTACTGCGTCCGTATCACTGCCTGTGGGTATGGGACTTGTTGTGAGTGCAATATTGAATGAAGCCTTGTTTCAGACGGGTGTTACTAACGTGGCTAGCGTTGCTAACAGAAGATAAACTAAAACATGAAATAAAGTGAAAATTTTAGAAGTTCAAACGGCTGAGTTTTGATAAGCGCCTGGTACTCGGACAGTGCTACCATAGCAACAGCTTTCCGGGTGGCGTCCATGTTTTTTCTCCGACTCGGACGCGCAAAACATACCAGAACGCTTGAGGTGTGGAAATGGCGTCATATCCGAGGGCCGAGTCGGTTCGTTGACTATAATGTGGTGCGTTCAAGTCATCTCGTATAGATCGTATTTACGAGTTGAACGCACTTGAACGCCACCTCAATGTCGTAAATACCAGTGGGGAGTTCGGGATCTTCTCTAAGCCCCGATCTTTCCGAGTTGTGGGCGTGTCACTGAGAAACATAAATATTAAGCTATGCAGTGATATTGTCAAGGTTTTCTTATTTACAGCGCAGTTAAGCAAATTTCCTGCACAGAATATGATGGCATTATAATATAACAGTGCAACATGTAACGATAAAGTTGGCAGTGGCTTCATAAATTAATTAAAAACATAAAAAAAACAAAGTACATCCGATGCACATTTCTTTGTTCTTCATTTTCTAGAACAAGAGTTTAAGAACCTTACTGTATTTTTGTGTAATTCGTAGGTACGAATGTGTAATTCGTACGTACGAATGTGTAATTTTTGTGTAATTCGTACGTACGAACTTCCCCAGGAGGACTTGAACGCACCAATAGAACGCACCATTACTCTCCTGACTGCTTTGTCGGACAAAATGGCGGATGGCGAAGTATGATTGGTCAGATCACCTGTCAATCAAGCTCCCTGCGAAGGGTCAAATGGCCGTAGTTGGATTTTCAATCAGGACAATGATCCAAAACAAACATTAAAACAACACACCAATGGGTCACTGAGCACAAAATGAAGGCTCTGCCATGAAGGTCCCAGTTCCCTGACCTGAACCCTATAGAAAACTGAAGAGGAATGATCTCTGATCTCCAAACTCAGGCATTATAGAAGACAACTCAGAGCTGGCGAAAGGAAGTTGCAAAAAACAATATTAAAATTATATAATAATAAAATTGTGGCCAACGCGTATAAGAGAAAATCAGTTATTTCATAATGAGATTTTCCCCCCATTTTCAATTATTTAACAATGCAATTTATTTTCACATGCGTTTGTTCATATTCATCAAGAGTGCCAATAGTTCTGACCAAGACTGTAAATTCATTAAATGATAAACATCTGTGTATTTTTGAGGCAGAACATGTTGAAAATAAAATGCATCAGAGGACTAGTTTATTGAAGTAATCTGTTCAAAGGGTGCATAAGAACAACGCTCGAGTACACCAACAACATTTTCCAAGCCAAGTAAATATTTGTCAGGAGTGTTAAAGTCCACAAACGCTCAAGACCGAATTACGTTTTTTGGACATGAATCATCCATGAAGACCAGATATAGATCTTGCTTTTTTTTAACACAACGCAGGATCTCATGACAAACAGAGCAAGATCTAATCTAATTTTATGTAGACAAAATCTTTGATTAGTTATTTTTATGCTTTCGGCAAATGTATTCTTTGATCTTCAAACGCATGCTTGTCCTCAGAGAGCTCATAAATCATTCAAGGGGAGTGAATAGGAAAACATTTTTCCTTTCCATTAACATTTGCATATTATATAAGAAGTGAAACAGGCCCATAAAATGTTGCTACTTCTATTTTCATCTTAATGTGATCAACAACACTAGAAAAATATTAAAATTATAATATTTAAAGGCCGTTTTCTTTGGCATTTAAATGTTACAATAATATGAAATTTTCTAGTATAATTTTATATTATTTGTGTGTGTGTGTGTAATGTATGTGTGTAAATGTGTTAGAGTGTGTGTAAATGTGTTAGAGTGTGTGTGTAAATGTGTTAGTGTGTGTGTGTAAATGTGTGAGTGTAAATGTGTTAGTGTGTGTGTGAGTGTAAATGTGTTAGTGTGAGTGTAAATGTGTTAGTGTGTGTGTGTATGTGTTTGTGTGTGTGTGTGGGAGAGTGTATGTCTGTGTGCGAGTGTGTGTGCGCGCCAGTTTGTGTGTGTGTGGGAGAAAGAGAGAGAGAGAGAGTGAGTTTTTGAGTGAGTGAACGAGTCAGTGTGTGTACAAGTCTGTGTGAGAGTGTGTGTGTGTGTGTGTGTGTGTGTGTGCGTGCGTGTGTGTGTGTGCGCGTGTGTGTGTGTGTAAGAGAGAGATAGAGTGTGTGAGTGTTTGAGTGAGTGAGTGTGTGTGTGTGTGTGCGCGCGTGCGTGTGTGCGTGTGTGTGCACGTGTGTGAGAGTGAGAGAGAGAGAGAAAGAGAGTGTGTGTGAGTGTTTGAGTGAGTGAGTGAGTGAGTGAGTGTGTGTGTGTGTGCGCGTGCGTGCGTGCGTGTGTGTGCACGTGTGTGAGAGTGAGAGAGAGAGAGAGAGAAAGAGAGTGTGTGTGAGTGTTTGAGTGAGTGAGCGAGTTAGTTTACGAGTCAGTGTGCGAGTGAGAGTGTGTGTGTGTGTGTGTGTGTGTGTGTGTGTGTGTGTGTGTGTGTGTGTGTGTGTGTGTGTGTGTGTGAGTGTGTGCGCGAGAGAGAGAGTGAGTGTGTGTGTTTGAGTGAGTGAGTGTACGTCGAGTCAGTGTGCGAGTGAGAGTGTGTGTCTTACCACAGCGATTACAGGGATGAGGACACCTAGATTACCAGCACTGCTGGATGCCTAGCGAAGAAAAAAAAGAGAAACTAAATTACAACAGCATCTACACAGACTGAAACATCCTAGAATCCTCCTTTTAACTCTTTCCCCGCCGCTGATCTGCAGTCACTGTAGGGATAACACATCGTCTGAAAGAGTACAGACTCTCCGGATCAAAACACAAGGGGGAAAAAGTAGAAACAATCGCTAAAAGCATTGCTTATATGTAAAAACAAGATCATCAACATTAAACAGCATATAAATCAAAACTGCCTGATGTTCCTGAATGAAATGTTGACCCAGGACGAGCTTTGGGAGTGCTGATGGACTCGATCTACTCCATCTGTGTTTTGATCATCGTTCTGAAACCGATCCGGACGTAGTCTCTGACAAAAACGTGATTTTCTCAGCTTTTTGTTCAAAATGTTGCTTTTTGGGGGCCTTTTTACACATGGTCAATTCAGTTTTTACTGATCGGATAACCATCTGGTTTGCTAAAACAGTTCCAGTTCCAGCTGGTCTGTCCGATCAGAGAAAACCATGAAGGCGTAAACAGGCATTTTAATCAAACTTACCCACATTCAAGAGCTGATTAAAAAAAATATGCATGAAGCTAGAATAAAAAAAAAAATTTAAACCAGAGGCTCTGTTCTTTTATTTTGATATATTGCATGTTCATATAGTCATACAACAATATATTCTCGATAAGTCATTCCAAAAATCATGGAAACGTAATCGCATTAATGTCATAGTTAACTCGCGATTAATCGCAATTAATCGCACATTTTTATCTATTCTAAATGTCTCTTGATTCCTTTTTGTCCCATTATTTTGTCTAATTTTAATCCTCTTATCAACATGGAAAAGTGGATCGGCTTGCTTTGTGCAAATGTTTTTTATTGAACAACATTGTTCAATTTCACACTAACATTCTCACTTGGAGCAAATAATCTCTCAATGTAACACTGTCCATCAATAAATGGGTGAAAGAAATACTGACGAGGTCCTGATATTGACGAGGGGCAGAGAATTCGCATCAGCTGTGTGTGTGTGTGTGTGTGTGTGTGTGTGTGTGTGTGTGCTTGGCCATCATCAAGTGGTATTTCAGACAGACGTGCTGCGATGATGATAGCTCAGTTCACAACGACAAAACACACAGATCACTTTCTATTGGCCGCGCTGGTAATCGTCACAGCGGCAAAAGTTGAACTATTTTGAATTTTGACCACGGTGTGCGCGCCACTGCTCCTGCGCTTTGGTCAACGAAGCCACAAAACGTCCTCGTTTTGCCGAGCAGCTAGGCCAAAAAGGCCGTTAATCGCGTTAAAATGGGTTTGCGTTAACACCGTTAATAACGCGTTTAAAGGGATACTCCACTTTTTTTGGAAATAGGCTCATTTTACAACTCCCCCAGAGTTAAACTGTTGAGTTTTACCGTTTTTGAATCCATTCAGCCGATCTCCGGTTCTGGCGGTACCACTTTTAGCATAGCTTAGCATACATCATTGAAGTGGACAAGACCATTAGCATTTCTAAAAAAATTGTAACGGAAAATGTAAATTTGCAATTTTCTAGGCTGATATGGCTAGGAACTATACTCTCATTCCTGCGTAATAATCAAGAAACTTCACTGCCGTACCATGAGTGCAGCAGGCGTAATGATATGACGCAGCGCCTGAAAATAGTTCCATTGTGTTGAAGGAAGGTGGCCTATTTTCAGGCGCTGCGTCATATCATTACGCCTGCTGCACTCATGGTACGGCAGTGAAGTTTCTTGATTATTACGCAGGAATGAGAGTATAGTTCCTAGCCATATCAGCCTAGAAAATCGCAACTTTACATTTTCCGTCGGTCTTAGTGCACGATGTAACTACAGAAGAGT
>NW_026607415.1:0-43632 GCF_029890125.1 Rhinichthys klamathensis goyatoka
CGAACGGGTCAGAGTTAGAGAGCGGACACTGGGACTCGAACGGGTCAGAGTTAGAGAGCGGACACTGGGACTCGACCGGGTCAGAGTTAGAGAGCGGACACTGGGACTCGAACGGGTCAGAGTTAGAGAGCGGACACTGGGACTGGACCGGGTCAGAGTTAGAGAGCGGACACTGGGACTCGACCGGGTCAGAGTAGAGAGCGGACACTGAGACCTGACCGGGTCAGAGTTAGAGAGCGGACACTGGGACTGGACCGGGTCAGAGTTAGAGAGCGGACACTGGGACTCGAACGGGTCAGAGTTAGAGAGCGGACACTGGGACTCGAACGGGTCAGAGTTAGAGAGCGGACACTGGGACTGGACCGGGTCAGAGTTAGAGAGTGGACACTGGGACTGGACCGGGTCAGAGTTAGAGAGCGGACACTGGACTCGAACGGGTCAGAGTTAGAGAGCGGACACTGGGACTGGACCGGGTCAGAGTTAGAGAGCGGACACTGGGACTCGAACGGGTCAGAGTTAGAGAGCGGACACTGGACTCGAACGGGTCAGAGTAGAGAGCGGACACTGGGACTCGAACGGGTTAGAGTTAGAGAGCGGACACTGAGACTGGACCGGGTCAGAGTTAGAGAGCGGACACTGGGACTGGACCGGGTCAGAGTTAGAGAGCGGACACTGGGACTGGACCGGGTCAGAGTTAGAGAGCGGACACTGGGACTCGAACGGGTCAGAGTTAGAGAGCGGACACTGGGACTCGAACGGGTCAGAGTTAGAGAGCGGACACTGGGACTGGACCGGGTCAGAGTTAGAGAGTGGACACTGGGACTGGACCGGGTCAGAGTTAGAGAGCGGACACTGGGACTCGAACGGGTCAGAGTTAGAGAGCGGACACTGGGACTCGAACGGGTCAGAGTTAGAGAGCGGACACTGGACTGGACCGGGTCAGAGTTAGAGAGCGGACACTGGGACTCGAACGGTCAGAGTTGGAGAGCGGACACTGGGACTGGACCGGGTCAGAGTTAGAGAGCGGGACACTGGGACTCGAACGGGTCAGAGTTAGAGAGGGGACACTGGGACTCGAACGGGTCAGAGTTAGAGAGCGGACACTGGGACTCGAACGGGTCAGAGTTAGAGAGCGGACACTGAGACTCGACCGGGTCAGAGTTAGAGAGCGGACACAGACTCGACCGGGTCAGAGTTAGAGAGCGGACACTGAGACTGGACCGGGTCAGAGTTAGAGAGCGGACACTGGGACTCGAACGGGTCAGAGTTAGAGAGCGGACACTGGGACTCGAACGGGTCAGAGTTAGAGAGCGGACACTGGGACTCGAACGGGTCAGAGTTAGAGAGGGGACACTGGGACTCGAACGGTCAGAGTTAGAGAGCGGACACTGGGACTCGAACGGGTCAGAGTTAGAGAGCGGACACTGGACTCGAACGGGTCAGAGTTAGACGGATCACCAGCAGATACCATAAAATCACTTGTGATTAAATAAACTTAAACGGAAATTAAATAAAAATTAGGTTTGTGTTCAAAGAAGTCTCTTCTGCTCACCAAGGCTGCATTTATTGATTAAAAATACAACAACAAAAACTCAGTAATATTGTGAAATATTATTCCAATGTAAATCATCTGTTTTCTATGTGAATATACAGTAAAGTGTCATTTATTCCTGTGATCAAAGCTGAATTTATCATCATTACTCCAGTCTTCAGTGTCACACGATCCTTCAGAAATCCCTCTAATATGAGGATCTGATGCTCAAGAAACATTATGATTATAATCAGTGTTGAAAACAGTTGTGGACCTTTCTTTTAGGATTCTTTTACGTTGGAATAATATTTAACAATATTACTGTTTTTATAGAAGAGAATTCTTTTAAAAACATTAAAAAATCTTACCGATCCCAAACTTTTGAACGGCAATGTATATAAAAAAATAATGATTCAAAATATTAATATAAGCAACAATAGTATCTCAATGATACTGTAATAACACTGGCATGTGTTTAAACTCAATGACTTTCCCATGATCCGAGGAGGAAAATAAAACAACTTCACAGGCCTGTTTATACTTTTTACATTACATTGGAAAATATTAAGCCATTATTTTGAATTTCATAACAGCTGGCCGCGCCAACTGAAACGGTCATAAAAAACATAAAGCTGATCTGTTTGTTCGTGCCTTCTTTGAGTTCGGGGAGGGAAATAGAGAGAGATGGTTATGAAACTGTTTCTCCTGGTCTAAAACACACTCAAATAAAGGCGTTTCAGGCCTGACAGATTTAAGACAGAAGACCAGAAACCACTGATCAATCAACAACACACCCGCAGTAAAGAGTGTGTGTCTGTGGGCTTCAGGTAAGATGGCAATGTTAGACATCCATGAAATCAAGCAGGTGTCAAAGGTCATTTATAAGTCACATATTCCACTCCATTTGTCAGCTCATTAGTCAAACGAGTTTCCATGAGAGAGAGAGAGAGAGAGAGAGAGAGAGAGAGAGAGAGAGAGAGAGAGAGAGAGAGAGAGAAACCCAACCAAACCTCAAGCACTTTCAGCCCTGTGGACTTTAAGACAATAAACATTCTTGTTTTTCCCAACAAATCTAATTTACGTCACATTCAAATCATCATTTATTGTATGGTGGAAATGACATTTGAAACAGACTCCTTTGTCTAATGTCATATCTAGCATTTTAATACATCAAAACAATTAAATAATATTTCACTTTTTCTTAATTATAGTTTAAGATTAAAACTCTTGGAGTTAAAGATGAAGTCATGCAAAACATCTGCACCACATGGGACATAAAAGTTCCTGAAGTTGAAGAAACTCCCAGAATCGACTGCAAGAGTGAGCAATAACGAGAAACAAACCCGTCTCTCTCTCATAATGTGTGTGTGTGTGTGTTGCTGTCAGCATGTGATTAGACAGATAGAATAACATACAGATGCGACTGCACTTTCCTGTCGTGTGGTGTGTGTGAAGCGTCTCTCTCTCTCTCTCTCTCTCTCTGAGGTCAGACAGGATTGCTGTGTAGTCTCAGATTTAATTACCCATCAGCTACACAACGAACCACCAACACAGTGCGCGTTACACACACACACACACACACTGCTCTTCTGCAAGAGCAGAAGAGCAAATCCACGGGCACATAGAGAGAGAGAGAGAGAGAGAGAGGAGAGAGAGAGAGGAGAGAGAGAGAGAGAGAGAGAGAGAGAGAGAGAGGAGAGAGAGAGAGAGAGAGAGAGAGAGAGAGAGAGAGAGAGAGAGAGAGAGAGAGAGAGAGAGAGAGAGAGAGAGAGAGAGACGGTCTTGTCAGAGCAGGAGACGCGCTGTCTATTGACACTTTACACACAGAGCCCTTGTGCCTCCAGGTCTGATTGTGCCTCCGAACAAAGACGTGATTCAGGAGGTCCAGAGCTCAAACCTGTCTCTCTCTCTCCTGCGCTTCATATCAAAGCAGGATCCACACAATGACCATCACAGGAGGAATCCAGGCGCTTTTGGCCCATATACAGGAATGTCAGGTGGACGAACGGATCTAACTGAGACCTGAGCGAGCAAACACTCCCACAGACACTCGATAAACACTCCCACAAACACTTCGATAAACACTCCGATAAACACTCCCACAAACACTTCCACAAACACTCCCATAAACACTCGCACAAACACTCCCACAAACACTCCCACAAACACTCCCACAAACACTCTCATAAACACTCCCACAAACACTCCCACAAA
This sequence comes from Rhinichthys klamathensis goyatoka, assembly GCF_029890125.1. Classification (NCBI taxonomy): domain Eukaryota; kingdom Metazoa; phylum Chordata; class Actinopteri; order Cypriniformes; family Leuciscidae; genus Rhinichthys; species Rhinichthys klamathensis. The sequence continues at coordinate 3,746 of NW_026607415.1, forward strand.
CACTCTCACAAACACTCCCACAAACACTCCACAAAACACTCCCACAAACACTCCGATAAACACTCCCACAAACACTCCCACAAACATTCACAAACACTCTGACAAACACTCCCACAAACACTCCCACAAACACTCCCACAAACACTCCCATAAACACTCCCACAAACACTCCCATAAACACTCCCACAAACACTCCAACAAACACTACCACAAACACTGCAACAAACACTCCCACAAACACTACCACAAACACTCCCACAAACACTCACAAACACTCCCACAAACACTCCCACAAACACTCCCACAAACACTCCCACAAATACTCTCACAAACACTCCCATAAATACTACCACAAACACTACCACAAACACTCCCACAAACACTCACAAACACTCCCACAAACACTCCCACAAACACTCCCACAAACACTCCCACAAACACTCCCACAAATACTCCCACAAACACTCTCACAAACACTCCCATAAATACTACCACAAACACTCCCACAAACACTCACAAACACTCCCATAAATACTACCACAAACACTCCCACAAACACTCACAAACACTCCCATAAATACTACCACAATCATTCCCACAAACACTCCCACAAACACTCTCACAAACACTCCCACAAACACTCCCACAAACACTCTCACAAACACTCCCACAAACACTCTGATAAACACTCCCACAAACACTCCCACAAACACTCTCACAAACACTCCCATAAACACTCCCACAAACACTCTCACAAACACTCTCACAAACACTCCCATAAATACTACCACAAACACTACCACAAACACTCCCACAAACACTCACAAACACTCCCACAAACACTCCCACAAACACTCCCACAAACACTCCCACAAATACTCCCACAAACACTCTCACAAACACTCCCATAAATACTACCACAAACACTCCCACAAACACTCACAAACACTCCCATAAATACTACCACAAACACTCCCACAAACACTCACAAACACTCCCATAAATACTACCACAATCATTCCCACAAACACTCCCACAAACACTCTCACAAACACTCCCATAAACACTCCCACAAACACTCTCACAAACACTCTGATAAACACTCCCACAAACACCCCCACAAACACTCTCACAAACACTCCCATAAACACTCCCACAAACACTCCCACAAACACTCTGATAAACACTCCCACAAACACTCCCACAAACACTCCCACAAACACTCCCACAAACACTCTGATAAACACTCCCACAAACACTCCCACAAACACTCTCACAAACACTCCCACAAACACTCCCACAAACACTCTGATAAACACTCCCACAAACACTCCCACAAACACTCTCACAAACACTCCCACAAACACTCCCACAAACACTCTGATAAACACTCCCACAAACACTCCCACAAACACTCTCACAAACACTCCCACAAACACTCTGATAAACACTCCCACAAACACTCCCACAAACACTCTCACAAACACTCCCACAAACACTCCCACAAACACTCTGATAAACACTCCCACAAACACTCCCACAAACACTCTCACAAACACTCCCATAAACACTCCCACAAACACTCTCACAAACACTCTCACAAACACTCTGATAAACACTCCCATAAACACTCCCACAAACACTCTCACAAACACTTTGATAAACACTCACAAACACTCCCATAAACATTAACAAACACTCCTACAAACTCTCTTACAAACACTCCAACAAACACTCCCACAAACACTCCCACAAACACTCCCACAAACACTCCCATAAATACTACCACAAACACTACCACAAACACTCCCACAAACACTCACAAACACTCCCACAAACACTCCCACAAACACTCCCACAAACACTCCCACAAACACTCCCACAAACACTCCCACAAATACTCCCACAAACACTCTCACAAACACTCCCATAAATACTACCACAAACACTCCCACAAACACTCACAAACACTCCCATAAATACTACCACAAACACTCCCACAAACACTCACAAACACTCCCATAAATACTACCACAATCATTCCCACAAACACTCCCACAAACACTCTCACAAACACTCCCACAAACACTCCCACAAACACTCTCACAAACACTCCCATAAACACTCCCACAAACACTCTGATAAACACTCCCACAAACACTCTCACAAACACTCCCATAAACACTCCCACAAACACTCTCACAAACACTCTCACAAACACTCCCATAAATACTACCACAAACACTACCACAAACACTCCCACAAACACTCACAAACACTCCCACAAACACTCCCACAAACACTCCCACAAACACTACCACAAACACTCCCACAAACACTCCCACAAATACTCCCACAAACACTCTCACAAACACTCCCATAAATACTACCACAAACACTCCCACAAACACTCACAAACACTCCCATAAATACTACCACAATCATTCCCACAAACACTCCCACAAACACTCTCACAAACACTCCCATAAACACTCCCACAAACACTCTCACAAACACTCTGATAAACACTCCCACAAACACTCCCACAAACACTCTCACAAACACTCCCATAAACACTCCCACAAACACTCTGATAAACACTCCCACAAACACTCCCACAAACACTCTCACAAACACTCCCATAAACACTCCCACAAACACTCTCACAAACACTCTCACAAACACTCTGATAAACACTCCCATAAACACTCCCACAAACACTCTCACAAACACTTTGATAAACACTCACAAACACTCTCACAAACACTCCCACAAACACTCACAAACACTCCCACAAACACTCCCACAAATACTCCCACAAACACTCTCACAAACACTCCCATAAACACTCACAAACACTCCTACAAACTCTCTTACAAACACTCCAACAAACACACCCACAAACACTCCCACAAAACACTCCCACAAACACTCCCACAAACACTCAGATAAACACTCCCACAAAACACTCCCACAAACACTCAGATAAACACTCCCACAAACACTCCAACAAACACTCCCACAAACACTTCGATAAACACTCCAACAAAAACTCCCACAAACACTTCGATAAACACTCCGGTAAACACTCCCACAAACACTTCGATAAACACTTCGATAAACACTCCAGTAAACACTCCCACAAACACTTCGATAAACACTCCGATAAACACTCCCACAAACACTTCGATAAACACTCCGATAAACACTCCCACAAACACTCCCACAAACACTCCCACAAACACTCCCACAAACACTTCGATAAACACTCCCACAAACACTTCCACAAACACTTCGATAAACACTCCGATAAACACTCCCACAAACACTTCGATAAACACTCCGATAAACACTCCCACAAACACTTCCACAAACACTCCCACAAACACTCCCAGTGACCCACAACAGTGATGTTGATTTTTGTTTGTAAAAAAAATATTAATTTAGTTTATTTATATATGTATATATAGCCACTCTGCAGAAAACAGTGATGTCATCGTCTAGATAGATAGATAGATAGATAGATAGATAGATAGATAGATAGATAGATAGATAGATAGATAGATAGATAGATAGATAGATAGAGAGACAACACTCAAGTCTTCCAGGATCTGAGGTCTAACACTGAAGGTGATCCTCTAGCTTCACTCGTTCTCTCTCTGTGTTGTTCTTGTGGGGTTTGCAGGTTATTTCAGCATGAAACAGGCGAAGCATCTCAATGTTCTGCTGCTGTAGGTGTGTGTGTGTGTGTGTGTGTAGGAACGCTGTAATTGAAACGCCAGGCGAGTGAAAGGCAGATAACGGCTCTTCCTGTGGTCAATGTAAGCACCTGGTCAGATCCGGCAGACGAATCAAGCTCATTCTCTCCTTCTCTCATTCTCTCCTTCTCCAGGCGTGTTCTCATGTGAGCCGCAGCAGAATGAGGTGTAGGGGAAATGAATCACAAAAGCACAGAAATCAATTGACCCCGAGGAGACGCGTGATAAAGCCCTCGGCCGCCGCCTGTCCCCGACAGATAGAGCTGCGTAAATGAGTCCGCTCCGATAAATACATTAAAGCAAGCTGTGAATAAAAGCCAGGGACTTCTCATTTGTAAATAGCAGCTCCACTACACGGAATTAGACTGATAAAGGAGCGCTCCGTATAATTAAGTTTGTGTAAGGCCAGAAAATCCGTGCAAATACCTTCCCGGTGTTTTGAAAAGAAGCTGTCAGCTCAATTAATCTGAACATCGGCCGGAGAATGTAGCGAACGAAATTAAGCCAGCGATAAAAAAAGAGCCCGGCCGTATATTTTGATAAATAATTCCTGTATCATTTCTTTGGCTCTGTGATCATTTTATTTAATCCACCACCTCCAGTTATGAGCTAAGCTCTACAGAGACGCTGCCGGCCGGAGCAACGCATCTGTAATCCGGCAGGGATTCATTCATGCATCAAAGGCAAGGAAAGCGCGGCGATAAGGCTAAAGCTTCCCGATGGTCAGAGAGAGGAAAGGGCCTGGACTCACCAGTTGTTTACTTGTAAGATGGTGAGGCCTGTGTCCTGAGCAAGCTGCTTCTTCTGTTCTTCTGAAGGATACGGGTGCTGGAAGAGAACACAAGAGAGACCGGCTCCGGTCAGGATCATGGGGAACACCACAGACACACACACACACACACACACACAGAGCACTGCCACTCATCTGCACCAGCAACACATCAGTCGGACACCTGTGCTTCATGTGGGAACGCCTGAATCCCTGCAAACAGCAATGAAGCTGCACTTCATCATGCCCTGTGTGGCACGGTTCGGTTCATCGCGGTTTTAGGCTCGCGGTTCGGTATGTTCAGGGAGAAAAGCACTACTGTCAAATTAAAATATAGAACAACTACAAGCAACAGCACAAATAAATACAATAGAGCAAAGATATTAATAAAATAAACTGTGCTTTTCAGGTTTATCAGGTATAGGGCTAACATTAGTTTTCAGCTACAGAAATTGAATAAAGTAATCAAATGTAAAATAACATTGCGTATTTTACTATAAATTTAAAGATTAATCCTTATTAAAGTCACAAAAGCTATTCAATCCAGAGCTGTGAGTGATTTCCTTGTCTTTTGTTGTTTGATTAACATTAAAAACACAGACGGCAGGAATATTAGGTTACTGTCACTTTAAGACACGCCGCAGGAATACAGTACACTGCTAGTCAAGCCATTCATTTATACAGCGCTTTTTACAATACACATTTTTTCAAAGCAGCTTTACAGAGATAACAGGAAAAGAATGCCACAACATTTGTTTCCAGAAGAAAACAGCGTAAGTTCATTGATGTTTGTGAGACTGTACACACTCTCTGGACTGTATGCGTTCACACAGGCTGAGTCCGCTCGGATGCTCATCAACACACACATGCTGACGATCTGGTGTGAATTTGTCCATTTAAGCGCAAGACTCAAAAGAGAAGTCAATATTTGCACGCGCTTCGGATGAGTATTTCAATATAAATATTTTATATATAAATGACACATTTTTCTTAAATATATACGACATGCATGTGTGTGTGTATTTATACATTAAATATAATTATGCACAGTAGGCTACACACACATATATTATGTTTTATTTTGGATGTGATTAATCGCGATTAATCGTTGCACAGCACCAATTCGAATATGATTAAGAGTGAATGTGTGCATATGTTAAATTAAAAACATTATTTGCAAATAGCTGAAAATGATTATTTCAAACATATATATATATATTCTTTTCCTGTTTTTCCTGCTTTATTCACTCAAAAAAGATTTATGTATTTGAATTGGATATAAAATTTCTATTCATTTGGATTGTATTTTATAGGCCTACTGTATTTACATATATATATATATATATATATATATATATATATATATTTTAATGTTCACCATAAATATTTTGATTATTTGATTCCTTTAAATGAAAAATCCCCCAAGGTCACAGGTCACGGTTTGATCTGCAACACTGAGCTGGATTCTTGGCCAAGTTGCAGTGGTAAAGTGTGTATAAACACACAAACAGTGCAGCTGAATCTGTGTGGGAGCGATTAATGGACGCAGTACGCCACAGAAACACACAGATCCGCACGCGCGGCGGGATTAAACACGGCTCTCCTCGGCGGTTAGAGGACTTCAGCTTCAGTTCTCCTGAACGCTGAAGCAAGACGTTCCTGCAAAGGTCTCGAGTCGCCAGAAGTCACACTGCACACACAATCCCCGCGCGGGATGCAATGATACAATTTGTGTCACTGTTGATCTGCCAAATGTGACATGATAGAAATGGCAGGATTGAATTTGTGCCGTGTGTGTCTGGAGCATGACGAACAATAGTGATCCGCACTGACAGATGTGTTTAAGAGGCAGATTAACAACCAAACACACCACACACTCCGCTCTATTCAGACAGCGCCACACGTGCGCCCACACACACACACACATACTCTCACACACACACACTGATACACACACACACACACACACTCACACACATTCATACACACACACACTAGGTGTAGGTGGCATGTCTCGTGTGTGTAGCGACTCTTTCTCCTCTCTCTCACACACACGTTCTAGCGGTCTCAGGAATACGCCGGTGAAGTCTCGACCCTGAGCCTCACATCGAGGAACCAACGGCCAGTTTAATTAAAGAGCGCGAGGAGGGAACGTTTCAGGAATGTGTCCAATTAATTAGAAAACAATCGTAAGATTGAAAAAATAATGAAGGAAAAAGAGACGCATGAATCAGATTTCTACTTGTGCACACTGGAGCTTTTAATATGCTAAAATCATTAACAAAGAAATATGATAATGGGCACATAGAAATAAATTTTTTGATTGCTAAGTGCTGACATATGCTTGGCAAGACTGTGAAGCGCACATACATACGCGCATGTGTGTGTGTGTGTGTGTGTGTGTGATTCTCTCACAGACAGCAGCATATTTTGTGACTGGTTCTCTTTATTTTTTTTTTTATTGTATATATATATATATTTATTATATTATTATTGCAATCGGCTGATAATCCGCATAGATTGAACATAAAAAAAGCCTTTAATCAATGATAAACTATTTGTTTACATTTTTGTTTAATTCTGTAAGTAAGCGTTGATGAATGTCATGTGCTGTCATTAAACTGTACTCTGTGTATCCGTGTTTTCCAGCTCATTAAATCAAACCCATGTAAATACTGCAGCACTCAATGATTCAAACAAAGCAGAGACACGTTTCAGAAAGGGAAAAGACATTATATCTGCTCTTCCCTGACAGGAAAAAAACAGAAAACGCTTCAAAGCCAGCTTAAGATATCCTGACCGCAGACACACAATATACAACAGATCCAGTTTCCTTGAGCTCTGTTCCACAAATCACTGTAAATGCCGAGCCTGGGCCTGATAACCGTTACACACGCCATGGAAATGTGTCTGTGATTTCCCATGCGCATATTAGGATTTATAATCCACGCATGATGGCATCCACAATCTCTATTATCATGCACTGGTGTTATAACATGCATGGGAATATGCATTTGAAAAGAATTGTACCTCAATATTTTTTTTTCACAAGAACACAAATTTTGTCATTAGTGCTGGGCAACGATTAATCGAAATCCAACATACCGTAAAAGTTTGTGTTTACATAATATATGTGTGTGTGTACTGTGTAAAATTATTTTGCATTTATAAATACACATATTTAAGAAAAATGTGTTATTTATATATAAAAATAGTTTTCTTTAAATATAATATAAATTATGTATAAATATATATATACAGCATATGTGTGTGTATTTATATTTACAAAATCATTATACACAGTACACACACATATATTATGCAAACACAATTTTTTTTATGCGATTAATCACGATTAATCGAAGCAGAGTAGCGCATCCGAGTGACATCGCAGGTCGAGTCTAGCACTGTAAAATAAAGCATCAAATTACAAAACAAGTGAAACCCGAACAGAGCACTACCTTTATATGAATTATTAATTTCGTCCAGCGGTGTGCATGACACGCTAACAGCATGATGAAGAGTAAACTTAGCATGAGAGATCAGAGAAAGATTGAAAGTGTTCCTGTCACTTTAAACTCAATCAATAGAGTGAATTACTAAGAGCCGGAGCAATATCCTGAGAAACGGACTGACCACAGAATGAGGAGAGCTGCAGTCTATAAATTATTAGACAGAAAAATGAGCAGCTTATTTTATTGCAGATGCCAGCGCTAGCCGGCGATCGAATCAACTGTTAATTACGCTGCAGCCTGTTAATGGCACCGGCTTTTTGCTGCTTGCGCCATTCTGAACACACACACACACACACACGCGGTTCGGGAAGGAGTCCTCAGGGATGTGTCAGTGCATCATACAGTCCGCGGCAAGTGCATGTGGGCCGATTTAATTTCCCAGAGTGCATGTGTGTGCATGTGTGTTTGCACTCTATTGGCTAAATTACAGGGTGTGATGTGCTCTTCACCGCAACTCCATGTAACGTCGAGCCTGAACCCCCAGTGCCCCCAAACACACACCAACCCCCCTTCACACACACACACACACACACACACACACACACACACACACACTCCCCAGCGGAGCGGCTGACCGTGAGCTTGATGAATGACTTCATCAGTACGAGGCCAGACTGCAATGAATTAAAGCGTCCTGCAGCCTAATGAAAACCAGCACATCCCCCGAATGAGCTACTGAATCACTGCAGCACAATTCAAATACTATACGTTCTAGATAGCATGCCAGATAAGAATTAGACAAACAGTCGGCCGAATGATGCAGTGTATTTTTGATTGCATGCTTTTTAGGCTATTTAACCCACAATCCATCGTGCAATCGATGGGTTCACTTTTGGCTTTGAGTTTGCATGCAAGAATCACAGCAGTTTTTAATTGCACAAACCAAAATGTCAAGCTTTAGGTAATGCATTTAGCTAGATGCTAACATGCTAACACAAACAATATGTGACAACGGTGATAGTATGATCCCAGCAAGCAATTTTGCATTTAAAAGACGTCTAATAGAGTCCAAACTCACCCCTGATGTCTAACCTAAAACAAGCAAAGTTTGGGCTGTCGGTGAACATTTAATAGACGTCTAAACCATCGCCCAAGAATAGATGCACAGGCTACGCATAGAATATGTCAATGAAATGAAACCAAACACCTTGTAATCACTGTTGACTTTGCTTACATGATGGAATATCATACATCTCGCAAGTTATTTTGGCAAAACGACATGTAACCAAATCCAAGGTTATTTTGGCTGTAAGTGTGTTCCTCACAGCCGGACTATATCGGGTCTATAGTTCACCGAGACGGAGAAATGACGGCTGCGTGCTTTATTTGTCTGTTTTGGAGGTTTGTGGAACGGAAATGAAGGGCACGTTCTCAAAACTCTATTGTCTCTTACCAACAATTTCAATTATTCTCAAACTACTCCATCATCGCTGAAGGATTTGAGTTTCCCCGTGACGCACAGCTCAAATTGACTGTGATCGTTTCTGTGTGTTTAATCAAACTGAGCGAAGCAAGATAACACAGACTCCCAATAAAATCAATCAAAGCCCAGAATGACATTTTAATATCTGCTACACAGAAATCTGCAGAAAGATTGGCACATTTTAAATTTAGAGAGGCTGTTAATAATGCATTTACATATGTGTGTTTCTGCAAGCATGATATTCCAGCCAAATGAAGGCTGCAGGTTTATTTTGATAAGACTGATTTGAATATAATATATATATCCCATTTTACAACGCAAATTCATGAATAATTGCAATGTGGTGTGTTTGTTGTAGGTATTTGTCATAAGAATGAACACTGCATTTACTGTGAGAAAGGCAGATTGGTTTAGAAAGTTAACTTTGATTATAACATGACTCATGGTGTGTGTCAGCGGCGCTGTGATTGATGTCTGCTCAACAGAACCGAAGCTAAAAGAGTGTTTTGTTTAAAAGATGGACAAAAGGAGCTTGCTTCTGTGTATTCTAGTAGTTTGTGTGTGTCTAAGGTTAAATGTGTGTGCTTAGGTAGCGTTTTGTGTGCGTTTGATTTTCTTCAGCACTACGCTGCATCCAGACAACAAGGAGGAAGCCGGCAAGAATGCAACTTGACTCACATGCTCACACAAAAGGGAACACGTCCTCAGTTTTATGAAATGCACCATCTCAAATACACCCCCCGATGCTCAAGCGATGTGTGCATACCGGCAGTCATTGTGTTCGTCGGCATGCGCACGTATGAACAAACCAGTATTCGTGCAGCTCTGGGATCAGGCTCAGTCGTGACTGCCATGCTGGGTTTTTTCAGAGGTAAAACAGTTTCAATTTATGCGGCTTCAAAGGGGCACCTGGAGCCCAGCGCGCCATGAAAAGCTATTGAGGAGAGCAGCTCGACTCCCTCTCTTCATATGTCTCACTCAGTCTTTCTCTTTCTGTGCCCCCACAACAATTGCTGGCTGGGCTGGGCTTGGAGCCGCTGGACTACCGCCAGCCCCCCCGTTTGCTCTACACCAATAATTTATGTTCACTGAAGATGGTGCAAGGTTCTAGAGCGACTCTCGCTATCAATTTGCCTGCCAAGCAAACTGTTGCCCCGCAAAAACATGGATTGGCAAGGCCAGGCGGAGGGGGATGCTGGGAGGGGTGTGAGGAGGAGGTGGGCACCCCCGTGAGGTTGGCCTGGAACGCAGTTGCTGAGGGTAAACAAGCATTAGCGCTAAAAATCAATCACTCCCATTCTCAAGGCCGTCAGAGACAACCGCACAGGGGAACAAACACACACCCACTGCAGTGAGAGATGCAGACACAGCCCAATACACACATACTCCCGGAGCAAAACACACAGTGAGTGATACAAACAATTAGAGAAAAGTTTTGCTCTTTAACGGCTGTTGAACTGCTCAAGAAACTGACATGTGCTCTCTCGGTTATGATGCTTGCATTCTGCCCATGAGAAACACAGAAACACATGGGTGTCTTTAGATGTAGTCTAACTGTAGCACAAATGGGTATGCAATGAAGTTCACTACTTAGTGTTTGTTGAAATCACTAACACTGACTAGGAGTAGCAGTAATAGTGATGCTTGACTCGGCAAATCCCACTAATAAGGGCAGTGGGGGTTTGCGTAGACCTTGTGACTTGGACACAAAAAACCCTCTTCTATGTGTGTGTGTCTGGATGTGGCCCACAGCCATAGTGATGAGGCTAGTTAATCATCAGATCAGGTTCATGGCTTCTCTTACAGACGCGGCCAGTCGGCTCTTTCAAGGGGAGGAACCTGATCTCCATGTCCTTGCGTAGGGAAAGGGGAACAGAAGATAGACTGAATCTCCTCTCATCCTCTTAACCCTCTGGCTTTAGGGTGTACATTTGACCAAATTAAATTCTCACCACAACAACCCTAGAATTTCTCTTTCCACCTGATCAGTCAAACACTTCTGGGGCAGGAGTTTAACTTAATTTTTGCAGCAGGTTCTGTCATCAACTGGCTATTTTTGACTGCATGCAGGAGATTGAGGCGTATTCCCTGTGATGTCTTAACAGCGGTTTTCAAACAGATTAATTTCAGGCTGGAAAAAGTGGAAGGGAAAGTGAATGGGAGTTGAAAGCAGTACAGTCTTGTCAGTTGACACTACTGCTGTCATGTGACCACTCATGCTCAGAGGCAAATTGGCAAATCAAGTAGATAAACATGACCCGAGTCCACACTGTCAAATGCAAGCCTGTGAAATGAGGCAAACAACCTGCTGGCCTCAGAAAAAAATTCACAAAAAAATTAAATAAAATAAAAGATAGAGGCATCTATCTTGCCTATCTATACTACTCATCCAACATATCAAGGAAGCACAGAGCAAGAATTCTCTCTTGTCGCTGCCTTCACCAGTCTGTAATGACTTGATTAGTCTAGATGGCACCCGTGAGCAACGTAGCCGAGACCTTACGGGTCACGTTCATTAGGCCACTGGGCTTACTGCTGTCTTGCCCCCACCATCCCACAGGGCAAAACTTACTTACGCTATTCTTTAATATGTTTTGCCTGCGTGAGAGAGAGAAAAGGACGTTTATTGCTCGTGGGGTAAATGGACTGGGCTGGAGAACAGAAATGTTGGCCAAAAGGCCACTGGGCAACCAAAGAACAACAGGGTCGTTCTGCTTGCGGGCAACAAAGTAGTTCACCAACCCCTCAATATTCCAGCCAACCCCTTTTATGCAAGCAGGTCTTGGCAGCACACATTATTGTAAGACTCCTTTTGTACTGGCATTTGAGACCGAAGGACAAGGCAATAGAACAGGCTAATCTAAGATATACACAGCACATTTCATTTAGCATAGTAAGCTTTCTTAATGAGGGGAAGGGTTATTTACAAATGCTGTCTCTGTGGCTTGGTTTGGGGGCCACAATTAATGGCATGATAGCATTTTTTACCAGTAGTCACAAACGAATAATCCTATGCAGAGCTCTAAACCTATAATGTTATGTTTCATCTGTTACACTATCAAATTCAAGTTGTCAAATCAAAACTCACAGTAGAGGAAACCTCTATGTTTAGCCATTAGCTGGGAATGTGGAGCAACCAAGCAGCCGGCAAACAGCTGCAGGGGCAATTTCCTGTAGGTTAATGATGCTAAAAGTGTAGAAGTCAAGCATGGCGCCCATTTAGCTGGCTCTCCAAAAGGACTAAACAATGTATCAGCATAAAGAGGCCGCCATGAAGATTTTCAGTAAACTCAGCCTAGCTAAAATGATCAAGTCAACCGAAGCAGGACAGAAAACCCCGACTTAGCCAAAGATCTCTCGCAGTCGTGATCACAGAAACCTTGCGAGACAACTGACGGAGCCAAAACAACCTCAATTCATACCTGTAAATATTCTCCCTTACACAGGGCGTCAGTACTACAAACTCAGGCAGTGGATTTCCATGAGCCCTGGGGACTCTCCACTCTTGATGCTCAAGACTTAGGGATGTATGAAGAGATTTAATGGCTCTAAAAGCAGTAGAGCTGAGGAACGGAGCAAAGGGCCCCTTTTCAGTGCATTCCAGCCGCCTGTGCTCTCCCCATAGTGCTCCTCTGCACAATCCTGCCCCGAGGTCTGCTGACCTCTGACCTGACTGACCGGCTTGGCTGTAGGCTTCTCGTTTGTTACTGACTTTATCCACTGACAAAGCAAGCAGGAAACTGGCAGCTACCCAACAATCCCATGAGAGGATGACCAACAGCTTGCTCAGCTTACCGTTTATTACTGGATGGGGGTCAACAGACAGGACAAAATAAGAAATGTAGCTGGCTTTATTCTTTTTATTTAGCTAAAGGTTTCCTAACACATGAAACTGCACATGTTGAAAGGAAGTTTGAAACCTAAAAGGTTTGTGAGAATTGCAACCTTGAATCTATCAGAGCAGATTAACAACTTGTGCAATAACTGCAGGGTTGTTCAAACCCCAAAAGGAGCGATTCATGACAGGATTAAGTTTCTCTATCACTGTGCCTTTGAGCAAGGAACTTGACCCCACATTGGTATGGGTGGACGGTCCTTGTAGTAAATGTACTGTAGGTCACATTGGATAAGAAAGCGTCCACTAAACTGGCAAATGAAAAAAAGTACATATTAGTTCTGTCTCTGTCTTTCTTCTTTCTGCACTTTGCATGGTGCACACTGAGGCATCAAAGGGAGCTACAGTAATCCAAACACCGTCGTTACTCTGAAAGTTTACGCGCTGCCCTAGAGGGAGAGATAAAAAGGGATTGTCAGGATCCACTTACAGCTTTTTGGGCTGATCCAGGCCACAAGGAAGAACTGTGAGCTCAAACACAGCAGAGTGCTGCTGGTGCACTGGACTCCAGCAGGACGGAAGAGCAAAGGGAGGTCATTAACCTCTGTGACTAAAATGCACTCAGATGGCTCCCTGCTCTGGAGGCTGATGACAAGCGTCTGTGTTCTTTTCAACAACTTGTTGAGCTGTCTCCACCCCCACCACCTGCCCCCACCTCTGAAACCAACACCAGCCATCCCCATCTCAGGAATGTAACCCAAGCCCCGCTCCTCTCCAATCACTTTGCAGAGAAGACAGCTGTTGTTGTGTTCTTTCCATTGTGTGTTTGTGTGTACTCTTCCTTTTTTCCCTTCCTCAATTCCTCGCCCCACCGCTGCACAATAATTCATGATCCAGTGCAGAGTCGAGCGCAGTACAGTCAACTTTGACTGACGGGAATCGAGCGGCATGCCTCTGTAATGGTAAAAGTGCTTCAGTAATGGCTATGACATTGAGGGTTGGGCTCTGTAGAGGAAGATCTAGTGCAGAAGTCATTACCACATACTAAAACCAAATGAAGCCAAGAGCGTTCAAAATAAAGCTCTGCAGGGCAGGAAAAACTGTTTCCCATCAGGTTTTCAATGTGGTTCCTCACCTTTAACTCCAGCGTTTAGACTCTTGGGAAGGTCTGGGCCATAAGGCTGTCTGCTGATTCACGTAATGTCTCAGGAAGTTATTTCCCTTATAGAGGCCACCCCCACCCTTTCAGCAGGGCCGTGACAGAGGAGAACAGAATGGAGATGCACGAAATAGAAGGCATACGATGGACAGCCGCCAAGAGTCACTTGTTCGGGGACCTATAATATACTATTGAACTGGCTTTTTAGATCGTTCTAATCCTGGGTGCTTTTGATGTTCTTCCACATTTTCATTACTATCACTGGTTACCAAATCCATTGCAGTAATTGCGGCCTCGTCGTAAGGTTGGGGAAGCTACACAGCAAAATTGCTAACATCTGCAGAGTCTCCTCCATGTGTCAGGGGCTCGTCTTTGCTTAAGCACATTTTTCTAGTCGCCACAGCTTGTTTCAAAAGCATACTCCACATTTGTTTACTTAATTCTGCTCAAAACGTGCCTTAAAGAGATTCCTCACTGTTAGAGTCCAGATAACGTAAAATGATGCGTGAAGTCTTGCCTTCCTTTCCTCCGTAGGCTTCATTACTTTTTAATATGTGTGCAGGAAGAGGGAAAAATGGCGTTTAGATAATCAATGGTACAGAGGCAGTAGCCCATTAATCTCTCCATGGATTCCGTTCTAATATGCACACTTGCTTGGGTAAACATGGGCTCTGCTGTGGTGCACGTGTCTGCCTGGATGGGCCACTTAATGAAACAGCCAGTCTTCGCTGCCTTTTGAGGAGATTTTGCTGAATGAAAAATGAACTGTCTGCTGTTTACCACGCCAAAGAGCGTCAACGTTTTATTGTATTCAGGTGGGAGTTGTACGTTCCCCCATGCGAACGAGACAAACAATGAAAGCAGCGGGCAGGAAATGGTGTGAGCACTAGAGCAAATCCCTATGGAGATTTTATCAAAGATCCCCAATGCAAACAGCAGCACAACTGACCGGGGGGAGGCACACGAAAGCCGTAAAAAAAAGAAAGGTGACCTGCAGCACTGAACCAGGACAGAGGAAGAAGATAAACATGGCACAGAGAGAGAAAGAGAGCCTCTTGTGTGGAGGTGTAGATGTAGAGGAGGATGTATACAATGACCGCCGGTTGGGGCGGCTCTGAAACCAGAGCTAACCGCTGGGCTCACGAGCCTTCTTCTTGATGAGCAAAGAGCCACCTGTGGACAGAATTGGCTGCTCTGACTGTCTCCTAAGGTAACTGAGATACACCTGTGGGGACGCGCTCACTCCTGCGCCTGCATCACGTGCGTGTGACGTCAGATGGGAGGAAAAGAGAGGAGGAGAGAGAAACAGAGCAGAGTAATCTGGAGGAGAGGGTGGGCGGCCTGGCAGCCATAAACATGAGGACGAACAACAGTGAATGTACAACATAAGCCAGGGTAAAGTTTGATATGCTTTACATGTCGGAGGGTAGCTGGTGGGTGAAGAAAGACAAAAAGCCGTGGCTAAGAGGATTGCGAGGCAGGGATAGTGCACGCTGGAGCCCTGAGGTGGCAGAGATTTGTGCCTGTATGGAAATGTATGATTCACCCCCCCCAGCAGCGGCTCCGCTGCCGTGAACACGCTATACTTCATTTGCTGGCGATTATGCAGGTTGCTGGCCCTCTAAGCCCCTTTGAACTTGTAATTGCCGCCGGTTTTAAATAATGAACATTAAGGGAGATTCAGAAGAGTGTGTGTAATTACAGGTTTTCCCTCCTTTTATTCTGCTCCCTGGTTGAAGGGGGAGAGGAGGAGGAGAAAGAAGGAGGAGGTTATGCTTGCTGAAATCCGTTGTGTCTTGCCAATTCTCTTTATCTAAATCGCTGTAGATTTGAGCAGGGTTTGTCGTGCCCCGGGGACATTACAACTGCTGCTATCTGATCAATATTCACATGCATTCACATCTGGAGCCAAAACGCTCCAGTTTGATTAGGATATGTGTCTTTAGTAGATTTTCTTTTATTTATATCTGCCTTTTTTCTTTGGCTTTTTGTGAGTATTTTTGATACTGCTCACAGGTTTTAGTCATCATGAAAACCTCCCTTATGAGCCTGAACAGTGAGCATCAGATACTGGCACCACAGTGTGGCGGCGCAGTCGGCGGAAGGCTTCAGTTTGCCAGCATCTTGGGAGGCTGAACAGAAACCACAGCAAATTGGTCCGTTTTGTTTGTTGCCTTTGATGCACCATTCAAGATATGAAATGATATTGTGCAGTCACAGCGCTCGGTCGTCATTATGGAATAGCAGAAAGGAGGTGCAGACAGAGCTCAGAGGGAGGCTTGTGAGGAGAAGTGCTGGAAAAACAAAACAGAATAAAAACAGCAGCAGAGAAAGGGCGGGAAGATCACAGAGCAGAAATAGAGCTGTGGGATTCAGAGGAGCGCCAGTCCCCTGACAAACTAAACAGAGAAACACAGTCTGGTTTTGATTTTTGCTCCAAACACACGCACACACACACGGCCATCCTCTCTTAGTTTTCAGCTTCTATGTCTGAGTTGTTTCTTCGACCACACCCCTAGTTCCTCCCTCTTTTCAGCCTGAGACTCACTGTAAGCAAGTATACGAGTGCACACATTGATTTCACAGTTTATTAGTTATAGCTTTACCACAGGGGTTGCTATAAAAGGCATTAGAGTTCCCTATGCCTTCTAATCACATCTATGACCAGTTTCATCTTTTGGGTCAACAGTATAAATTGTGAAACTTCCTCACGTTTTATGTCAGCTACTAACTAATAACCAATCGGGATCACATTCTTGCAATCTTCTGGGCAGGCACTGGCACCTTCGCTCGTGAATATGTTTCCGTTTCTGACCTTACTGAATGTAATACTGAAGTCAGTCTATCACAAAGTCCATTAGGGGGGAAAACACAAAACCAACAAGTGCTGGAAGTTTGAGGATTTGCCGTTCCCTGTGCCGTTAGCCAGCCTGGTGTTCTGGGCAGACACTGTGTGGAGGTCAGTTGGATCTAAAGTTACTAAACTAGAGATCTTGTTCTCCTCACTGTTTATGTGTATCTTCAGGTCAGAGCAAAAGCATTCCCCTCCACACACACACACACACACACATGCATGGAACAGCGTGTTCCAGCCTGTCCAAGCTGTCTTTATTAATACCGACTCAGTCTGGGTATGTTGGAGCATTCCAAGTGTCTGCAAGGTCATCCCTCAACCGACAAAGATTTCAGAGACTCATCCATCTCCAAAAAGCATAAATCCATGATAAAACATGCGATAAGTTCAGTCTTACACAACATACAGCATGACGCTCAAAGACAAGATCAAGAAAGAGGAACACACTAACAACTGCCTTCAGGTTACACATGTTAATGCACGGAGACTTATTAAAGAATAATGCAGCTGCAACAGTTTAAACAAGGATGCGGTGATCTGAAAACAAAATGTGTATTTAAGATGTGAAGCTAATATTGATGCCAAATGCTAGTTGACGCAAACTTCTCAGGCACAATATTGTCCAAGATCTGTCAAACACTGAAAACACACACACACACACACACAGATGAAGGTTGATGTGGGTTAAACATAATTCCATAACCTGCAAGAATGAAAGAGTCACTGGATATGGACATCTGGTCAGCTGACTGCAGTTTGCAGTGACAAACTTGATTTCCTAGATTTAC
Organism: Rhinichthys klamathensis goyatoka; assembly: GCF_029890125.1. Taxonomy (NCBI): domain Eukaryota; kingdom Metazoa; phylum Chordata; class Actinopteri; order Cypriniformes; family Leuciscidae; genus Rhinichthys; species Rhinichthys klamathensis. The sequence goes on from NW_026607415.1 coordinate 21,847, forward strand.
AACAGGTCTGAATCAACAGAGCAAATGGGCAGACAGCAGAGAGAGAGTGTCCCCACCGTGGGGTCACTGTCCAAAACACTGCTTTACCAAAACTGTTTTCATTCTCAGCATTGCCACAAGGGGTGCAAAAGCACACATCAGTGTAAGTATGTTTCTGGTCTTCAGGCTTCACACACTCACACACACACACACACACACACACACACACACACACACACACACACACACACACACACACACACACACACACACACACACACACACACACACACAGAGAGAACTGAACTGTTATATAGGCTGCACTGGTGATGGATGGCAAACACGCCCATGATAGATTAGTGTTGGCCCTTTGCAACCCCCCGGAGCGTCACTAAACAACCTCGCTGGGCCTTAAATGAAACTGCTGCTTTAAGAATGCCCTGCATCACAGCAAACAGTGAGGGAGGAAACCTTTCCTGAGAAAACTCTTACGGCAGGGGTGAAGAGAACCTACCGACCACATTTCATGTGTGTGTGTGTGTGTGTGTGTGAGAGAGAGAGAGTGTGAGAAAGAGAGAGAGAGAGAGAGAGAGAGAGAGAGAGAGAGAGAGAGAGAGAGAGAGAGAGAGAGAGAGAGAGAGAGAGAGAGAGAGAGAGAGAGAGGGGGGGGGGGGGGGTTGTCTGAAGTTTTTTTTTTCTAAGTGTACATTTTGTGTTTATTTGTGGTTGTCCATTGTTTAAAACAATTGTCAGATGTGCTGCAGTGGAAGTGAACAGTGATGTGAATCAGACATGCAAACAGTCAGAACTGATCAGCCCGAATGTTTAATACGAGCCAAGCCTCGGGAACGAGTGTGTTTGCTTGCCTGTGTGACTCCTGATCCCTGGCTGATCCTGTTTATTTGTTTACACAGTCATTTGATGAGGTTTGTAACTTGTGAATCAAAAGCAAACGACGAGAAATGATCAGCTGCCAGTGTCAACATGAAATCAAAATCAACCATCTTTACTAAATGCACTTACATTTAATAAGTGCATGTTATTCTGAAGAAAACTTTACATACTTTTTTCTGCAACATATACTAACTTTCTCCGCCATTGAATTGACTTTTTTTAGTTGATGTGTAAAGCCTGTTTCCTTTACAATAAGGTGAGTCATTCACATGAACTAAGAATGAACAATACTTCCACAGCATTTATTAATCTTAGTTAATATTAATTTCATCATCTACTAATGCGTTATTAAAATCAAAGGTTGTATTCGTTAACATTAGTGAATGCACTGTGAACTAACATGAACACACAATGAACAGCTGAATTTTTATTAACTAACATTAACAAAGATTAATCAATACTGTATTGCTCATGGTTAGTTAATACATTATCTAACGTTAACTAATGAACCTTATTGTAAAGTGTTACCAAAATAAACTAAGCCAATAACATCACAACTAACTTTTCACGACCCAATCAAAATTATTGTCCAATAAATATTCACTTTTCGCCAAATCCTCATGCCATTGGTTGAGCCTCATGTCCAAACGAGCCTATTTATTTTCACTGCTTTCTGTGGGCTTACCGAAGTGAAAGGACAGCGCAGGCCCGGAGTGATATCTTTGTGTCCGAGTGCTTCCTGTTTTCATTGCCGGCTGACCCTCCTCTTAGCGGGAGACACACTGAGGGCGCCAACGCACTAATTGAGAGGATTCAAAGTTTGTCTCCATTAAACTGTTGGGTGACCCTGGCGCGATCACTACTGCCCTACTGTGAGCCTAGTGGAACGCTCTTCTCTCTCCTTCATTAAATATGAAGTCTAATAGAGCAATACGCCCCACAGAGGAGTTTATCTTTCCGATAACATGAGCTCTGTGCCGTATGGGAAAGCTTACAGCAGCCATCTGGGATTTCCTACCCGCTAATGGCACTGGAAGAGATCCAGCGAGCTCCAGGAGCAAGAGCACATCTCTCGGGCTTCAGCGGCAGTGCGTTCTGACCCAAACGCTCCACTTCAGTCACTGCATGCATCTCTCGTGGGTTGATCCTCTGGGATTTGGCTGTTGGCCACAGATGACCCGCTGGCTCAGAGAGGCTTCCCCCATGTAAGGGTGGGCTACCAGCGTCAGAGAGGGAGGCCATCGATTTTAGCCCACAATTGTAACTGTTAGCTGGCGCCTTGTTTTGTGGGCTCGGGGGATGGAGACGGGGGGAGGGAAGGGGTTACGTCCTTTTGAGCCCCTCAGAATGACTGACAATGGCTCAATGTTGAGAACATATGTAAAGGGACCCCCACCGCTCGTGGAGGAGCAGCTCCGCTTTGGCCCCGCGGTTGAGAAATACAACCTCGCTGCTTTTCTTTTGCACCCTTGAATGAATGGTTGAATGGAGAGCTGCCGCTACGGGCCATTCAGGGCCAGCGTCCCCATGAATTCACCCGCACACAAATGCATCCTGAACTGGAAAATACATTTGCTTAACAAATTAAAATAAAAGGCCTGATGTGTTAGTGTGTGGCACGGCCGTGCGGTGTAAAGGACAGCGGTTGGTACTTTGGGATAATTCAATTAAGCCTTTTTGGCCCGAAAAAAAAAAAAATAGAAAGGATGAATTATTACTCGCACACATAAAAGACTCTGAAATGAGAGAAACATCTAAAAGGACGATGGAAACTCCTGTATTTCCATTAGTGGAAACTTCTCCTTAGGTTTTCAGGGCGTTTTAAAACAATTCTAAAGGAAACGGGAGTGCGTCTCTTGTGAATGGGATCTCTGAGCTGCCAGTAAAGACGCCTAATGATCTCTGAAAACAGTGTGAAATTCCTGCGTGATATGGAGCCGAGTGAAAGAAGCGAGAGGCGTCTGTGGGTGAAAGCGGCGAGGTAGGTGGCTCTCTCTTCACTGCTTCACACACAAGCGGGTCTGAGAGTGCGAAAGGGACGACAAATGAAAAGAGCGCAAGAATAATGCAGAGAAAAGTGAAGTGTCTTTGTCCATCAGATTGTTGTTCTGATGATTACGAGAGTTATAAGCGCATGGCAGAGTTCAGCGCCTCTGATTATCCCTCTAATGTTTCTAATGGCTTTAGCCCTTTTAATTAGCCGTCATTATTCTGGCTTGGGTTAGATCAGCGGGTCCGAAGCCAGACTCCCTCACACACACAGTCCTACACACACACATGGCCGTTCTCAGTTCACATGCCCATCCCTCAGAAACCCGACCCGTCCCGTCCCGATCGATATATCCTGAGCCGCGGATGATGTCGTGACATCAGAGAGGCCGAGGGAACACGACCCCGCATGCCACCTCTCTAAACACACACACACACACACAGCGCTCTCTCCTCGTGCCACAACAACTAGACCTACACAGTCACTGAACCCTAAAAGCGTTCGTCAGGAGGAACTGATTAAAACTACAGTGGTCAGCACTACACTTATACACTATACATGAGGAGATTCTGATACTGAACTTAAAGTCCCCCTGTGGTGTAAATCCAGCTTTTAAAGTTGTTTATGTGTGTATGTGGTGTTTTTAATACGCTTTAAGACACACCATGTGTAAGTTCATAAGTCGACAGCATTGCTGAGTATTTTCTGCTTAAAACTGCAGTGAACCAAAGACAGTCTCAAAAACACGGTTTGAAATCGCTGGTGTTTCTGACGTCACAAACGACCTTGTAACCAATCAGATCAACGTGTGATCATCAACCAGTGGATCTCTGAGCTGAGGGAGTGAGTGGAGGCGGGGCTCATCTGCATATTCATAGAACCGCTGATACTAAATGAGGCGAGGGTGTCGAGTTACAGTCAAGATATTTTAAGGCATGAAGACTTTTTCTTCAAGGAAAAAACCCTTTAATATGTCATTTTGGTGATCAAAGATTTTATCTTCCTGGATAAAATGATTGACTACAGGGGACTTTAACATCAAATGCCATTACACTCACAAAATGGCTAAATAATTTGTTTAGTTCTGCTCTTCACATGAAAACTGCTCCAAATGGAGTCAAATCAGGATCAACCGTTGCATGTCGCCAAGTAACACAACGCAAGCGTTTCAGCAGCGGCCGGATCTAACTGTTGTATGAATGTTGATAGCTGTGCATTGATTCTGATTTGTAAGAGTTTTAATTAAGAGTACAAGTGTGCGATCTCAGCACTGTTTCCCCAATCATAGATACAGAAAGCTCATGGAAAGACTGAGACTTACTGTGAGATGCTGGAAGAGCCATGCCCGCATGATGTTGGTGGCGACCTTAGGGAAGATGCCTCGTTTTTTCTGTCGCTTTTTGTCCTTGTCTGGATCGTCATCGTCGCCCGTGCCGGGTGAGGCCACGCTGTTGTCTAAACCATCTCCTGGACGGAAGGGAGAGCTTTTTAGAAAACTGGGACACAATCTTTCACACAGTGACATTATACAAACGTACACAAACCCTAAAATACAGAGACGCCCTCACGTCAAAGCAAGAAGAACAGCAACATCAAAAAAAATGTATGCAAAAGCTACAACGCGATATACACACGTGCACAATCCCGCGGCCCCTCCCCTTCCTGCTCCTCATTTGCATATCCCGAGCCCGTCTGACACGCCTTCGCTGATGCCCATGTGTGAGGGCAGGTCGGGTCTCTGCATAACCTACTTTCTTTCTCCTCAGCCATTAATTGTGCATTAGCAAAAATGATTTACTTTAAAAAGTCAGTTATTTTTTCTTGGCCTTGGGCGAAAATGCCTTGAAAGCCTTCCTTCAGGGCATCTAAATTATGTATCTGAAAAACTCCTGCACTACGCCGCGATATTCTACAAATTTACACTTGCACGTCGCTCTGTTTTTGGGGAGACATCAATCACACGCACCTATATAAGCAATAATCACGCATTAATATTTCAGATAATCACTTTAAAAAGGAGCAAAGAGAACAGATCCGATGGGTGGCGTAATGAAATGCAAAATACATGAAGAAAACAAGGACAGTTGAAAGCCTTTCCCTCTCTGTTTTAATCTATTACTTTATTCTCTGTAGTGCTGTTTCTCTGGCCGATGCAGAAGTGACCTCACAGGTGTAGGGGTTCGCAACACACACGTGTTCAGAGAAGCAATGACAAACACAGTTTATTCATCTGCTCTAATGACATCTGGAGGAGGAGTGTAAGCTTGCCTAGTTGTGGTGTGTTATGAGTGGACCACAGCGAGCAGTCCAGGCCAAGAGGTGGCCAGATTAATTTTATTGACGTTTCCATTTTCACTGCAACACGATAGCCTAGCGCTCGCTGGCCAGAGCGACCCGCGTGTATTTACAGACCCACGACTCGCTTCATTACCCTACGGCCCCTGAAACCAGACACACACACACACACTCGCTGATAACCAAATCTATATGTACACAAATTAAACGTCTGGAGATCAGTGTGTTTTCAACAGATCTAGATCACAGTAAATCAAATACATAATGCAATTTAATGACAGAGAATGAAATGTACACAAAATTGCTAAAAGGCTCATTTTACACAACATTTACTTTATCCTCTGAGAGGGGATAACGGGTTGTGTTGGCTTCTGTTTTTAGCTGATACCAATAATCTACACACAAATCAGCCCAAAAAACGATAACTCTATCCCTAGTGAAAATATGCACACACATGACAGTGAGTCAAAGAAGTGGAAATAATCAAATAAATGATTCGACGGGATTAGTGCAGTGAAACAGAGACTGACACAGAGAAAAGAAAAGAAAAGATAAGAAAAAAAAGAAAGGAAAAGAAAAGAAAGAAAACAAAAGAAAAGAAAAGAAAAGAAAGGGTAAACTTGCTCATTACACGTGAAGCTGCTAATCTACATGGCCCGCCGCGCACTGGTTAGCGCTGCAGCGCCGCAGGGCGAATCGTCCCAAACGCTAATGGCCTCTGACTGTTCCCTGGCAACTCTGCCATTTGAACCTGTGCGGATGTGAACTCCAGCACAAAACATGAGGACGACACGAGGAGAAGAGGAGTGGGGGAAGGGGAAGTATCCCATCATGCACCTCTGAGACGGGGGCAGATGAGGGGGGGGGTGGCTATTAGGAGACGCCCAAAGGCCTCCGGGAGACGAGGTGCTGCAGTCTCGCCCCAGGCACTTTTGGAAAAGCAGTACCCTTGGAGAAGGGGAAAACATGCCCCCTCTCTCTCTCTCGCTCACTCGCCCCATCTCTGCCTCTATCTGGCTCAAACATGTCCACTGTGTGCATGTGCATTTGAGTCTGTAGAAAGAGACAGTGTTTATCCACATTAAACTAGGCCTCACTGACCCGTATAACATAGACAACTGTAAAAAAAAAAAAACAGCTGTAATATTAGCCAGTGTTCCTGCCTTCTGATTGGTCAATCCAGTGTCTAGTGATGTTAAATCATCAGTTAACATTTCATGAATATATGCGTCTTTTATAATACGGTAACTATTTGATGAAAGCAACTTGTATTGTTTCTTCCACAATAGACACGTTTGCTTCAAAGAAGCCCAATGTCTATATCAGTCACTCTGAGCAGTTTAGAGGTCAAGCACCCTGTAGCTGTGACTATATTCTCTATAACGTCACCTCAAGTCTGTTATATGCGTTATCACAACAGAAATTTACACAGCACATCTGGTTTAATTACAGTAAAAAAATAATTGAATTACACCTTTAAATAAACTGCTTTTATTTAAGTCAAAAACATTATGTAATAATCGCTGAATAAACATATTTACATAAACTTATACCACCGAAACAAATATCCATGGATAAAAACGGGTAGAAATAGCTGTTTAATGCAACAATTAGAGGCAGTGTAGACACTGAAGCAGAACAGCGTTACTGTCGAGAGTTCAGGAGTAGACAGAAGCTGTGCCGACCATCAGAAGCCGTGTGATTATAAAACATGTAATTGTAACAACTGCAACCGGAAGAGACTAAAAGGCCAAATGAAGTAGGCTGAAGCTTTGTCTTGAGGAGAGGTGCAGTCACTGGTTTGTTTCGGGCTAATGGGGCATGAAGGTGGAGGCAGTGCCGTCAGAGTCCGGCTTAAAGACTCTAATTACTGAGACGCGTCCACAGGCCCGGTCCTGCTCTTCTCCGAGCTCGTGTTGGAGAGCAGTGATCCACACCGCTGCACTCACCCACAAACACACAGGTCAGAGCGGAGAGCGGCAGCCCTGAACCCTGCGCCTAATGCGCCTGCTCGCTTTCACCCGTCCTCTCAGCCGGAAGAGCAGTCAGTGGCTCAGTGTTTACTAGTGTTAATGACTCACACTTGTTTGAGACTAGTAGCAGACTAGAAGCAGAACTAATAGGCTAGTATAATAGACTAAAAAAACACATCATACACATGCTGGAGTTCATTTAGTGCTGAATAACCTACACAAACACACACACACACATCTGCACAAACACTCTCGTCCCGGACAGCTGCGCTCTCACAGTCATTCTCGCCGTGTTGTTTTCCTGCTCATGTAATGTGCGGTTGTTTGCACTGAAGAACTAAAGCTTCTCTTTTGCTTGTAAATGAAGTGGAATAAACCGCTTTAATTAGACGTCTGTATGAGGAAGCAGCTTAATAACACACACACACACACACACACACACACACACACAATCATGTCGGTGTCATCCCAGGAGTGCCACAGATTTCAGAATCTCCAAATCCTATGCTGAGAAAATTAGGTTTCACTTTATTTTGATGGTCCCTTTAACACATTCTGTTGACTATAACTGCACCTTCATGTCTACAAGCTCTCATTAAAGTGTTAGTAGAGTATTAGTAGAGAATTAGTAGAGTATTAGTAGAGTATTACTTATAGTCAGTAGAATGTCTGTTTGAGGAGCATCACAATAAAGAGTTAGCAGATATTAAGCAGACAGTCTACTAATACTCTACTCTACTAATACTCTACTAATACTCTACCAATACTCTACTAATACTCTACTAATGCTCTATCAATACTCTACTAATATTCTACCAATACTCTACTAATACTCTACCATAATCTACTAATACTCTACCAATACTCTACTAATATTCTACCAATACTCTACTAATACTCTACCATAATCTACTAATACTCTACCAATACTCTACCAATACTCTACCAATACTCTACTAATACTCTACCAATACTCTACTAATATTCTACCAATACTCTACTAATACTCTACCAATACTCTACTAATACTCTACCAATAATCTACTAATACTCTACCAATACTCTACTAATACTCTACCAATACTCTACTAATACTCTACTAATACTCTACCAATAATCTACTAATACTCTACCAATACTCTACTAATACTCTACCAATACTCTACTAATACTCTACTAATACTCTACCAATACTCTACTAATACTCTACCAATACTCTACTAATACACTACCAATACTCTACTAATACTCTACCAATACTCTACTAATACTCTACCAATACTTTACTAATACTCTACCAATACTCTACTAATACTCTAATGAGAGTTAGTTGACATGTAATTGCAAAGTACCTTACAGTCAACAGAATGTTCAAAAGGGACCATCAAAATAAAGTGTTACCGAATAATAAAATGAGGTAACATGCGTGGAACGAGAGGCATCATGGGAAAAAAAGTTTGAAAAACTTTCAGCATGAACAAACCGACCTCGCGAACAACAGGAGAAAATAAAAGCAGCTGAAATAAAAGGTTGATAATCAGATGCCAATAGTGTTTCAGAAGAGCCGGTTTGAAGCGCTTGAGTAATTACATGTGTAATTAACCTGCTACCTGTAACGCCAATTATCTCATTACATCATAAACAGGGCCTTGGAGGGGCCGCCCCTGATCGCAGCGCTGCGCTCCCGCCGCCCCTCGTCTCGTCTCTTCATTAGTCTGCTAATCACTCTGATGAGTTTATGAGACATTAAGTGTTTCCTGCATCTCTGAGCTTCTGGCCCGTGTGAAAGACAATCACAGGGAAACAACATCCCGAGAGACGGTTTAAAGGAAGCTGCACGTGAACCTACGCTGTGAGGACAACTGATTCAACACTAATGCCGAAACATGTACGGATGCAGGGCGGAAAGACCGGTGCGTTTACTGTCGCTGCGAGCAGGGTTCATATTGGCGAGTGTGTGAGGGAGCATCTGCAGTCCAGAAACAATGAGATCTTCCTTTTGAGGGAGGAAAGAAAGCAGGTTTGTTGTGAAGGGACTGAAAGTCTAGAGATTCACACACCCCTATACACACGCTGCACGGCCCACCGACCCCACGCTCTTCCAGCAGCTTGTCGTCCAAATCAAATTACAATAATTGGCCCCAGAGGTTATTGAGGTGCATCCAAGTCTATTCTCCCTCTCTCCAGTCAGTATCATCACACTTTGAAGCTTGTATTACAATGGAGAGCAAATAATGACTGCGCACATGAGAGCCACAGCACTTTCACACCGCAGTCATTAGAGAGTTAATTACTAAGATAATTACTACAGCAAATTACATCAATTTTCACCAAAACAGGATTTCTATGGCCCGTGAACACGAGCAGAGAGAAAGACAAAGCTGTGCTGGAATAGACTTAATCTCCAGAGAGGGAATCAAGTCAAGTCAAGTCAAGTCACCTTCCTTTATACAGTGCTTTTAACAATATAGATTGTTTCACAGCAACTTTACAGAGATAATAGGAGATTACATTAACAGAGATTGTTTAGGCTTTACAGCAGCTCTAGAATAAAGTTGTTGTCCAGCTAAAGTGAGTTTTAACTAACTGAAAACCCTTAACGCGCTCCGGCTTGCTCATCAAAGTCCTGCTCTGAAGGCACAGGGTCCGATTCTACACATCAGCACACAAAACCTTTATTTATGGAGATTCTCCACCCTCAATTGCCCTTCAGACAAACACAGACTCGACAGACACCTTGGAGTTATTACACACGTTATCCTACCAGAGCCGGGCATCAGACGCCGGGCTTACGAGGGCACACCGCGGACACGAGACACGAAGAAGCCGACGAATTAAAGCTTCTACACCAACAAGTCAACCATCAGATCAGGGGCTCTGTTCTCATCAGCCGTCTGCCCTGAACTTTCGCTCACAAATGTCCTGGAGGCACAGAACAAAGCAAGCAGAACTGATTGCTGCGCCGCGGCCCCACTCTGTTCCGCTGCGTTCTGACTCTGTTTGGCTTCCTAATGAGCTCACTAAAAACCCAATTCATCACCCATAACCCCTTCTCAACCCTACTTGAAATGCAGTTTGGAGGAGTGCTCAAGAGTGGGGCGGGGGTGTGGGTGATGGGGCGGGCCGTGGACGGGCGACAGTTCAGTCCCTTTCACTTTAGGAATGTGTGCCTCTTTCCAGCGGCCCTACAGCAGAGATTTCCACATTAATACCCTTCCTCATCCCTGGGAAGACTGGAATTTGGTGGGAAGGGAATGTGGCGGAGTGGAGGGGTTCTGCACAGATGAAGGTACAGTTTAGGAAGGCCGATGTGTGTGTGAGAGAGAGAGAAAGGGTTGTGTGGGGCGTAAAGTCCCTGAGTTCCTCATTACACGCGGTCAGAGCCATTCCTCAGGGCACCTGAGCTGAAAGCAGGAGATTAAAGCATTGATAAAGCCTCCGTTTAAAATGCAGCTGTTTTATTCTGCTTTGGTAATTAATTCTTTTTCCGATAGTGTATTGATTAAGCGCAACCCCTGATGAAGTTCAAACTGTGAAGGCCCCCCCCCCCCCCCCCCCCATGGGCCTCGGATACCTCATTGCAGAGTCAATGAAAACTTCCTCTGATTCTCTCTCTCGCATGCACACGTGCAGTTTGCACTCATAAATTAGTCAGCATTCTGTTGGCGCTGTACCGCTGTCCAGGGCTGGGTATTGCCAACTATTGGTACACGTGGCAACTCAATGAATGAATGAATGAGGCATTTATATAGCGCTTTCATATGTACTACTGTACACCCAAAGCGCTTTACCATCACGATTTACCATACGATCTCTCCTCGGATTGTGATTGAAATTGAAACCTGCCCATATTCAGATGCGGTAAGCAAACGGATCAGCACGAGCATCCTCACATGTGGGGAACACCTCCAGAGTTCACGTGTTCACTTGTTCTTCTCTGCAGCAGCTGCGAGCTCCCATCAGCCCAGCGGCCCCTCTGGGGACCCAACTAGCAGAGAAATCAGATACTGCTTTACAAGAGCGGGAGAAGCTTGCGTCTTATCCAGACACTTCTACCCGCTCCTTTACAAGTCAATAACCGCGGCCTGCTGTCCTTCCCACAGACATTCCCTGTGTTCAAGCACTCTTCCACAAATGTAAAAATAATGAGCAGAACTGCATTAACGGAAAGAGAGAGAGAGAGAGTTATGTAAATCAGTCGGTGATGAGTTTTCTATTGACTGTCTCTTGTGCTTTAGGGAAACTCAGAAACCTATTCCATTTGAATCGGGTGAATTCAGGTGGAATTCTTCTCGACGGCAAAAAGTGTCTGAATTCACCTAGTTTATTATCATTCAATGGACTCAACAGCTCTGCGTTGAAACCATATAGGAAGATGCTCATTCCTAACTAATGTTTCCCAGCAGCAGGTTCAGATTACAGCCACTCTGGCGTCCGAGGAGTTTCTAGAAGTCGTTGTCTCACATTGCTTGAGTGCTCCAGTGGTCTTCATAAAACAAAGACATTTTGGAAAATGGCTGCCTGACGCAGGTGTGGAGTACGAATGTGGCGTCTATACTACATTCTTTTAATAAATTCATCGTCCTTTGCCCCTGAATTAGTCCAAAAACACGCCTCAAATCTACGAGCAGCCTTATGTCTGTCTGCTTCTTCAAAGCTGTTATCTGCTTTGCTTTTCGCCCTCTGTGTATTTTTTTCTGTCTCACTCTTTTTTGGCTTTTTATTGATTTTTCAATTTTCTCTTCCTGTAAAACCTCAACAGCAGATGCAGCCGTTCCCCTAAAGCTCCTGAGCGGAGGCAACGACTTCAACCAGCAGGAAAATCAAAGGCAGCGAGAAAGGGAGAGAAACAACAGCTTCTCTCTTCACTGTAATGCACGTGTTGCACGCATCGAGGAAAGAGGCGAATTCAGTGGAAGCGGACTGCGCTTTGACCCAGCGACCCCAGCGAGGCGTAAGTGGCCCGACGGAGAACGAGACGAACCGAGACAAGACGGCAAAGATCTCCAGCCAAAGGTCGCTCTAGCCTCCGGAAAGCGGGGGGAACGTGTCTCATTTAGCGCACAACGATGCGCTTGGACGCCGGCCCACCCAACAGCAGGTGCTGTGAACAGTGGCTCCTCATCAGGCCAGCGTAACCTCTCCAGCACCGAGATGCTCTTTACTCATAAAGAAGGAAAACGATCTCATGGGCATATGAGGAGGAACGCAGACCGCGAGGCCTTTGAGGAAGAAACAAAACCGATCTGACGCGCTTCGGCCTGCTCTGCCTGTCTCCCTCTTGTTCTGTCTCTCTCTCTGTTTCTTAATAGCGCTGGAGTTTGTCCTGCGGGCCGTGTGAGGGCTAAAGGCAGCATTCCCTCACTTCAGAGCGCTTCTGAGGGTCGGCAGGTCGGATTCGCAGATGTCTCCCGCAGACAGTCTGTTGTCTGAGGACCACGGCCCAGCGAGAAACACACAATGCAGGCCTGACCCCGCAACACCGCTAAACACAACATGTTTTTTTGTCTTGTTTGGTTTTGTGCTTTGTCTACTCTTGCGTTTTCCCTCATGACCACTAAAGCTTTTCCACTGGAGGATGTCGAATGTGGAAAAACGGTTGCTATCGCGAGATGCCATTGTTTGGTATTTCATTTCAGACATCTAAACGGGCTCTCCTTAAACTTCCTCCAATTGTTTCAAGAGATTATGTCATTCTAGGCTGAGGGGACGGGGAAAGATGCTTTCAAGAAGAAAAAGAAGGAAACAGCGGGTACGAATAACTTCATGAGGAGAAAGATGAGTATTGCTGTGCTGCCACAATTAAAACCAAATGGAACCGAGAACAAACCCCACGGGAGCATGCGTCTCAGGAGCGAGAAAGTCAAATTAACTGTAGTACCTTAATGCATGCTCCTGGTATTGTTGTGAACAATTCACCAGTGCACAAAGAAAAAGCATATCTGTCGTCATCCTCTTTCACCAACACGTGCCTCTGAATGATCACCTAGGTCGGTTATGAGTCCTCAACAATTGGCTGCAAACTCTGGTATGAGACACCCACTCAATTCTTAGTCCTGTCTTACATTTTATTTCGTGTTTGAAATACGTTTCAAGATCAGAGGAAATGAAGAGAGGAGGCAGCATTTAACATTCAACAGCCCTTAAACATGGGAAGTGTGTAATTGGAGCTACCTGAACAGACCAGGAGGCAGAGTTTGAACAGAAGCCTCTTTTCCTCATGCTTTTTTAATGGCTTATGTGTGCGTGAGTACAAGCCTCCATTCTGAAATTGATAACATTCTAAATGAATTATCATGATGCATAATGAGCGTTATCTCGGCCTCCTCCCTGAAGCCCGCAGCCCTGCGTGGCACGTTGATTTGTTTTGTTGCACATTAGCCTCCGTTCTTCTAGAGAGCTCACCGCTCCAGGCGTGCAAATAAGAAATTATCCTTGCTGACTAACACTCCTAATACCTCCTTAGGGTAATTAGAAATTATTAGACGGCTGCCTCCAATAACGAGAGCTAATAGCACTAACCGCCGTCTCAAACCCCTCCATCCCAATCTCCTCAAACTGAACGCCAGGATGGTGCGCTCGGCACGCGGACAGACGGACCGATGGACTGGTGCTCTTCCCCGACACGCTCCCCCATGCTTGACGACTCATTATGCCACACGAGGGAGCGGAAATCAGACTATAAAATGAGCTTATCTGCAATAATGCCCAAAAAGATTTGCATAAATACGTTAGCGGTGCTTGGAAAGGCAGCATCTCTTTCTCATCTGCCCACTCATTCGAGAGATACCTGTAGGGCATCGGCGCTGTGACGCGCTTGAGAGACCACACCGCCAAGCGCTAGCCCTTCCCGAGCATTCTGGGTGTTTGGAGGAGGAGGCGGGAGGGATTAGGGAGTAAAGGCCCGTCTGACGAACGGGGACGGATACTGCAGGAGACGTGTTTAACGTCGAAATAAGCACACCTTTAATAGACCAAATATTCTGTTGTTCCAATCCAATCTGACTTCTGTAATGCTGCCTGAATCATAGTCACACACTGTTGGCTCGTTGGCCAGAGGAGAACGGAGCGACTCGGTCTGGGTTCTCACAAGGGTTTTCACTCCATTCTGCCAATGATGGAGTTTCGGTTCCTCTGTCGCCATTGGCTTTTGGCTTGCTTAGTTGGGGATATTTAATTTAATATTCAACAATATTATTGATCTGCATTGACAGCATTATATGAGAACTGAACTGAGCTGGATGATGACATCACGGGTTTCTATATAAATAAACTTTTTTACAACAAAAATGAAACATCACTGAACTTACTTAAGCTGGACTGTGACACTATTTTCTTCTGGAAACAAACTTTGTTGCATTATTTATCTCTGTAAAGCTGCTTTGAAACAATCTGTATTGTAAAAAGCGCTATATAAATAAAGGTGACTTGACTTGACTGACAAAATCAGCAGTCTAGCTGGCAGTGTCCCACAGGAGTGCTTCTCCACAATGAGAATTAACAAAAATGATGTATTCTAATGTTCGCCTATCATTGTTTTGTTCCTGCTGTCCCATCAGAACAGACCTGAGACTCTCTTTTGGGTCACGACCCCCTGCTTTCGACAGCGCCGGCCTCAGTAACCCCTAACCAGCACAGAAACAAGGCTAAGACTCTCCTGAGAGCAGAACCGCTCATGCCATCCGGGGAAAACTAGTGTGATGGGATTATCACCTCTTAAGGGTGACTTCTTGGCTGACCCCCTCAGGCACAGCATGCTAAAACAAGAGCCCAAAAAACACTCAGCGCAGCAGCGGTTAAAGGGCCAGCGCAGTGCAAATCAAGCGCTAGACTGGAGCAGGCATGTAAGGTATTCCCAAGAGTTCATTCATCTCACTGAGGGTTACTGCTCTTCATGGTCACCAGCAGTGTTTAATCATGACCTGTGCTGCTCACCGATGATACAGATGCAGGGTCCGTACGGAGGCTGTCCAATTAAATTCCCGGACTTTCAAGGACTTTTCAAGCACTACTTTTTTTGGGGCTTTCAAGGACAATCAGAGATCTCACTTATCAAACAATATCTTTATTATCTTTCAAATTCTAAAAATAATTTTTAAAGCATTAATTGCAAAAAGATTCATTCAAATAAACCAATAAAACAAGGACATGCAATGAATGCCGTAACTTTAACTATACAATGACAAAGATTTCACTTTCTTCTTTTAAACTGATTTATCCACCCATTAATATATGATTGACCTGAAGAATGAAAGCTGTATCATATACTTGGATATTTATATGAGCAATATCTCCCAGCCGCTTCAGCCCGGTGAACTGATGTTGAACAGAAAGAGTGTGTTTGACCAGATGACACTGAACACACTAATGTATGTAAAGATATATGATGAACTGACAGCTTCATTAACTCATGAACACTGGACAGACGCCGCTGCTGTCGACTGCTAGCCGGGACTTCACACAGACTGAACTGATACTAAGTCAAGTCCAAATTACTTTCACAATACATATAACTTCAAAGCATCTTTACAGAAAACCACACTGCCATGTCTATAATGCTTTACCATAGCGCTGACTGATTAGACATGTATAACGCTGATACGAGATATAGTATAGTGTTGTCTAACACATATATCAGTGTCAAATACATATTATTGATTATTGATATACTACTATATATTAGTTAGTTTTAGTAAGTTGTGTTTTGGTCATTTGATTAGTTCTTATACTTCTATATCATTTTAGTATTTTTAGTCTTAGTTATAGCACTTAAACAAAAAAGAGAAATTTTGCCATTTTTAATATTTTATATGATTTCAGTTAATGTTTATTTTGAAGTTATGTATTTTTTTTATAGTTCCAGTTTTAGTTTAGGTTAACAATAATCCTGTGCTGTAATGACTCGTCTGAGAGTTCAAGGCAATTAAGAGATATAAATATTGGTTGTTTCTGTTATTACTAAAAGACTGGTGCACAGATCAGACTGATGCATCACAATAAAACATCTCACAATAAATTTGTTTTAAATGTTACTGTGTGTCTCTCTCTCTCTCTCTCTCTCTCACAGACTTTCCAGCCTAAAAACTTTCTTTTAGGAACTCACGCTTGTCCTGTCTTGCGGGTGTTGAGAGTGAACAAGCGCTTCAAGCGTGAACATAATTGCAAGAATGTGAGAAATGAGGCGTCTGTTCTGCTGGCTGGGGTGAAAGGTCACTGCGCTCTGCAGGACGACTGCATTACTGCACCAGAGAACCTCTCTCCTGTCTCACTCTCTGTCCTGTCTCACTCTCTGTCCTGTCTCACTCTCTGTCCTGTCTCACTCTCTGTCCCGTCTCACTCTCTGTCCTGTCTCACTCTCTGTCCTGTCTCACTCTCTGTCCTGTCTCACTCTCTGTCCTGTCTCACTCTCTGTCCCGTCTCACTCTCTGTCCTGTCTCACTCTCTGTCCTGTCTCACTCTCTGTCCTGTCTCACTCTCTGTCCTGTCTCACTCTCTGTCCCGTCTCACTCACGACTGCATTAGTGCACCAGAGAACCTCTCTCCTGTCTCACTCTCTGTCCTGTCTCACTCTCTGTCCCGTCTCACTCACGACTGCATTAGTGCACCAGAGAACCTCACTCCTGTCTCACTCTCTGTCCCGTCTCACTCTCTTTCCTGTCTCACTCTCTGTCCTGTCTCTCACTCACGACTGCATTACTGCAACAGAGAACCTCTCTCCTGTCTCACTCTCTGTCCCGTCTCACTCTCTGTCCCGTCTCTCTCTCTCTGTCCCGTCTCTCTCTCTCTCTCTCTGTCCTGTCTCACTCTCTGTCCTGTCTCTCACTCACGACTGCATTACTGCACCAGAGAACCTCACTCCTGTCTCACTCTCTGTCCTGTCTCACTCTCTGTCCTGTCTCTCACTCACGACTGCATTACTGCACCAGAGAACCTCACTCCTGTCTCACTCTCTGTCCTGTCTCTCACTCACGACTGCATTACTGCACCAGAGAACCTCTCTCCTGTCTCACTCTCTGTCCCGTCTCACTCTCTGTCCCGTCTCTCTCTCTCTGTCCCGTCTCACTCTCTGTCCTGTCTCTCACTCACGACTGCATTACTGCACCAGAGAACCTCACTCTCTCTCTCTCTGTCCTGTCTCACTCTCTGTCCTGTCTCTCACTCACGACTGCATTACTGCACCAGAGAACCTCACTCTCTCTCTCTCTGTCCTGTCTCACTCTCTGTCCTGTCTCTCACTCACAACTGCATTACTGCACCAGAGAACCTCACTCTCTCTCTCTCTGTCCTGTCTCACTCTCTGTCCTGTCTCTCACTCACGACTGCATTACTGCAACAGAGAACCTCACTCTCTCTCTCTGTCCTGTCTCACTCTCTGTCCTGTCTCTCACTCACGACTGCATTACTGCACCAGAGAACCTCACTCTCTCTCTCTCTCTGTCCTGTCTCACTCTCTGTCCTGTCTCTCACTCACGACTGCATTACTGCACCAGAGAACCTCACTCTCTCTCTCTCTGTCCTGTCTCACTCTCTGTCCTGTCTCTCACTCACGACTGCATTACTGCACCAGAGAACCTCACTCTCTCTCTCTCTCTGTCCTGTCTCACTCTCTGTCCTGTCTCTCACTCACGACTGTATTACTGCAACAGAGAACCTCACTCTCTCTCTCTCTGTCCTGTCTCACTCTCTGTCCTGTCTCTCACTCACGACTGCATTACTGCACCAGAGAACCTCACTCTCTCTCTCTCTCTGTCCTGTCTCACTCTCTGTCCTGTCTCTCACTCACGACTGCATTACTGCAACAGAGAACCTCACTCTCTCTCTCTCTCTGTCCTGTCTCACTCTCTGTCCTGTCTCTCACTCACGACTGCATTACTGCAACAGAGAACCTCACTCTCTCTCTCTCTCTCTGTCCTGTCTCACTCTCTGTCCTGTCTCTCACTCACGACTGCATTACTGCACCAGAGAACCTCACTCTCTCTCTCTCTGTCCTCTCACTCTCTGTCCTGTCTCTCACTCACGACTGCATTACTGCACCAGAGAACCTCACTCTCTCTCTCTCTCTCTGTCCTGTCTCACTCTCTGTCCTGTCTCTCACTCACGACTGCATTACTGCAACAGAGAACCTCACTCTCTCTCTCTGTCCTGTCTCACTCTCTGTCCTGTCTCTCACTCACGACTGCATTACTGCACCAGAGAACCTCACACTCTCTCTCTCTCTGTCCTGTCTCACTCTCTGTCCTGTCTCTCACTCACGACTGCATTACTGCAACAGAGAACCTCACTCTCTCTCTCTCTCGGTCCTGTCTCACTCTCTGTCCTGTCTCTCACTCACGACTGCATTACTGCACCAGAGAACCTCACTCTCTCTCTCTGTCTCACTCAATCTGACCCGTTTCACTCTCTGTCCCATCGCACTCTTTTTGTTCGGTCTCACTCTCTGTCATGTCTCACTCTCTGGCCTGTCTCACTCTGTCTCACTCTATGTTCCGTTTCACTCTTAGTCTCACTCAATATGTCCCGTCTCACTCTCTGTCCCGTCTCTCTCTCTGTCTTACTCTCTCTGGCCCGTCTCACTCTCTCTGGCCTGTCTCACTCTTTGTCGCACTCTCTGTCTCACTCTATTTGGCCCGTCTCACTCTCTCTGGCCTGTCTCACTCTTTGTCGCACTCTCTGTCTCACTCTATCTGGCCCGTCTCACTCTCTGTCTCACTCTCTGTTCCGTTTCACTCTCTGTCCTGTCTCTCTCTCTGTCCTGTCTCACTCTCTCTGTCCTGTCTCTCTCTCCTGTCTTTGGTTTGGGCCGGAGCTTGACTGGATCACTTTAAGGCAGTTCCGTGCCGTACCGTAAGTGTGTGAGCCCGTATCGACCAGCTGTTACTGGATCCAGTGTGAGAGAGAGTCAATAACTGCAGTGAGGAGAACAGCTCACTGGTACTTATAACTTCAGAATGATCAATAACACTCTCTTCCCTCTCTCCCCTGCTTCATTATAAACAGATGCTTAATGCATGACGTTTCTAGTCTTACATCAGTACTGGGACACAGGCCTCCATCAAAACAGTCTGCACATATTTGGATACTTTTTAAATCATTTTTTTTGGATATAAATGGATATAAATAGTCTTTACTTGTAGTATAGAGTCGTTCAGAAGCTACAAACGCACTAAATAGCTGCATCGTCAATGACAAACGATAGAGAGCAATCTAAACCGCTGATAGAACACACACATTACATGATTGCTGATTGATTCTCAGGTCAGTATGAGTGGTTTTCTACACTGATTTATCAGTAATATTTTACTCGTGCCCCAGTAAAAAGGGTCTAGTGGCGCCCTGGATGATACATTATATTATATAATATTTTTTTATTACATTATTCCCCTGGTTCCACAGGCAAGGCTTAAGTCTAGTCTCAAACTAAACTGACTAGTTTGAGCTGTTTTAACTGCAAGCAACTTGCACTGACATATCAGTCAAGTGCCATTGTTTTGTCTCAAGATTCACACCAGTAATGAACTGATTTTCTTATGCATGTTTATAAAAGCTACTTAAATGTCCTAATTTAAGTAGACTCTCACTGTCCCGTCTCACTCTCTGTCCCGAGAGTCCCGTCTCACTCTCTGTCGTCTCACTCTCTGTCTCACTCTCTGTCGTCTCACTCTCTGTCTCACTCTCTGTCGTCTCACTCTCTTTCTCACTCTATGTCCCGTCTAACTCTCTGTCTCGTCTCACTCTCTTTCTCACTCTTTGTCCCGTCTCACTCTCTGCCTCATTCTCCGTCTCACTCTCTGTCCCGTCTCACTCTATGTCTCGTCTCACTCTCTTTCTCACTCTATGTCCCGTCTCACTCTCTGTCTCGTCTCACTCTCTTTCTCACTCTATGTCCCGTCTCACTCTCTGTCTCGTCTCACTCTCTTTCTCACTCTATGTCCCGTCTAACTCTCTGTCTCGTCTCACTCTCTTTCTCACTCTATGTCCCGTCTCACTCTATGTCTCGTCTCACTCTCTTTCTCACTCTATGTCCCGTCTAACTCTCTGTCTCGTCTCACTCTCTGTCTCGTCTCACTCTCTTTCTCACTCTATGTCCCGTCTAACTCTCTGTCTCGTCTCACTCTCTTTCTCACTCTATGTCCCGTCTAACTCTCTGTCTCGTCTCACTCTCTTTCTCACTCTATGTCCCGTCTCACTCTATGTCTCGTCTCACTCTCTTTCTCACTCTATGTCCCGTCTAACTCTCTGTCTCGTCTCACTCTCTTTCTCGTCTCACTCTCTTTCTCACTCTATGTCTCACTATATATCCCATCTCACTCTGTCTCACTCTATGTCCCGTCTCACTCTCTGTCTCACTCTCTCTGTCCCGTCTTATTCTATGTCCCGTCTCACTCACACTAGCATGACTGTGTAAACACAATGTTGCCAAAGCAAACAAATAAAACATATATATATATATATATATCATGTCAAATGTACCATTGTAAATCGATAGATAAATAAACATAATCTATCTTAATAAATGAATAAATACAGTGGGTCACTCTAGAGAATTAGCTGTGTCTGGCATTGTGAATAGCTAACACATATTTAGCCACTAATGCAGCTGTACTATCATCTTCTCCAAGTAAGAAGGACATTTTTTCAGTGTCACTCAGTTCAAAGAGTGATGGAATCAAGGTTTCAAATCTGGGCAGAAAAGTTTCTCCTATATTGGTATATTTAGAACAGATCTGTCTCACTCTCTGTCTCTCTATCTCTCTGTCCCATCTCACTCTCTGTCCTGTCTCACTCTCTGTACTGTCTCACTCTCACTGTCCCGTCTCACTCTCTGTCCTGTCTCACTCTCTGTACTGTCTCACTCTCACTGTCCCGTCTCACTCTCTGTCCCGTCTCACTCTCTGTCCTGTCTCACTCTCTGTCCCGTCTCACTCTCTGTCCTGTCTCACTCTCTCTGTCCTGTCTCTATATGTCCTAATTGAACTAAGGCCTAATCCTGGCTTAATCTAAACCCTGTCTGTGACACCAGGCCTATATTATATATTAGTATGTATATATATTTGATACTTTTACACTTTTTATACAGTATATGTGTCCTGATGTGTGAGCCTCACCCTGTTCGCTGCTGTTGTCTCCGCTCTGCGACGCGTGTCCTCCGCTGGACGGTCCCGGTGTGCCGGCCGAGTGTGTGGACGTGGCGTCGTCGTGATCTCTCCAGGACGAGGGATTCTGGAGATCAGGAGAGAGAGAGAGAGAGAGAGAAGGGACTCGTGAATGAGCAGTAAACACAGATCAAAAAGCCCTTCACCATCATACACTCTAATAAAGCTAATAAAGCTTCCAGGAGAGTTTTCACAGTGATGCCACAGAAGAAGCATTTTTGGTTCCTCAAAGAACCTTTCAGTGAACCGTTTTTGTGCTTTTGTGCAATGGAAATTATCAGGATGCTGATAAAGAATCTTTATATTTAAGTGTGATGAATGTCTAAATACCAGTCAAGTCACATTAATTTGTATAGCGCTTTTCACATCATACACAGTTTCAAAGCAGCTTTACAGAAAATCATGATGTTAATGTTTATAATATCTTCATGCCTTATAGTCGTATTGATCAGATTAGAGCTGACGATCATATAGTTTCGAGCTCGACAGAATCCTTCTTCAT